>NW_027368159.1:0-51868 GCF_046119375.1 Phyllobates terribilis
TTGTCATTTGTCAAAGAGTAGTATGAGAATAAACATCATATAGACCAAATGGGCCTAGGTTCTCTATTTGGGCCCAATACGAGAGTTAGAGGCCTAACACACCTTCTTATCCGATAGATGGAACAAGTATGAGTCGGAAGTCCTTATTAACGTAATTTGTCGAAGAGTAGTACGAGAATAAACATCATATAGACCAAATGGGCCTAGGCTCTCTATTTGGACCCAACACGAGAGTTAGAGGCCTAACACACCTTCTTATCCGATAAATGGAACAAGTATGAGTCGGGAGTCCTTATCATCGTAATTTGTCGAAGATTAGTACGAGAATAAACGTCATATAGACCAAATGGGCCTAGGTTCTTTATTCGGGCCCAATACGAGAGTTACAGGCCCAACACACCTTCTTAGCTGATAGATGGAACAAGTATGAGTCGGGAGTCCTTATCATCATAATTTGTCGAAGACTAGTACGAGAATAAACATCATATAGACCAAATGGGCCTAGGCTCTAATTTGGGCCCAACACGAGAGTTAGAGGCCCAACACACCTTCTTATCCGATAGATGGAACAATTATTAGTCGGGAGTCCTTATCATCGTCATTTGTCAAAGAGTAGTATGAGAATAAACATCATATAGTCCAAATGGGCCTAGGTTCTCTATTTGGGCCCAATACGAGAATTAGAGGCCTAATACACCTTCTTATCCGATAGATGGAACAAGTATGAGTCGGAAGTCCTTATCAACGTAATTTGTCGAAGAGTAGTACGAGAATAAACATCATATAGACCAAATGGGCCTAGGCTCTCTATTTGGACCCAACACGAGAGTTAGAGGCCCAACACACCTTCTTATCCGATAAATGGAACAAGTATGAGTCAGGAGTCCTTATCATCGTAATTTGTCGAAGATTAGTACGAGAATAAACATCATATAGACCAAATGGGCCTAGGTTCTCTGTTTGGGCCCAATACGAGAGTTACAGGCCAAACACACCTTCTTAGCCGATAGATGGAACAAGTATGAGTCGGGATTCCTTATCATCATAATTTGTCGAAGAGTAGTACGAGAATAAACATCATATAGACCAAATGGGCCTAGGTTCTCTATTTGGACCCAATACGAGAGTTAGAGGCCCAACACACCTTCTTATCCGATAGATGGAACAAGTATGAGTCGGAAGTCCTTATCATCGTAATTTGTCGAAGAGTAGTACGAAAAAAACATCATATATACCAAATGGGCCTAGGCTCTCTATTTGGGCCCAACACGAGAGTTAGAGGCCCAACACACCTTCTTATCCGATAGATGGAACAAGTATGAGTCGGAAGTCCTTATCATCGTAATTTGTCGAAGATTAGTACGAGAATAAACGTCCTATAGACCAAATGGGCCTAGGTTCTCTATTTGGGCCCAATACGAGAGTTACAGGCCCAACACACCTTCTTAGCCGATAGATGGAACAAGTATGAGTCGGGAGTCCTTATCATCGTAATTTGTCGAAGAGTAGTACGAGAATAAACGTCATATAGACCAAATGGGCCTAGGCTCTCTATTTGGGCCCAACACGAGAGTTAGAGGCCCAACACACCTTCTTATCCGATAGATGGAACAAGTATGAGTCGGGAGTCCTTATCATCGTAATTTGTCGAAGAGTAGTACGAGAATAAACATCATATAGACCAAATGGGCCTAGGTTCTCTATTTGGGCCCAATACGAGAGTTAGAGGCCCAACACACCTTATCTGATAGATGGAACAAGTATGAGTCGGGAGTCCTTATCATCGTCATTTGTCAAAGAGTAGTATGAGAATAAACATCATATAGACGAAATGGGCCTAGGTTCTCTAATTGGGCCCAATACGAGAGTTAGAGGCCTAACACACCTTCTTATCCGATAGATGGAAGAAGTATGAGTCGGAAGTCCTTATCAACGTAATTTGTCGAAGAGTAGTACGAGAATAAACATCATATACACCAAATGGGCCTAGGCTCTCTATTTGGACCCAACACGAGAGTTAGAGGCCCAACACACCTTCTTATCCGATAAATGGAACAAGAATGAGTCAGGAGTCCTTATCATCGTAATTTGTCGAAGAGTAGTACGAGAATAAACATCATATAGACCAAATGGGCCTAGGTTCTCTATTTGGACCCAATACGAGAGTTAGAGGCCCAACACACCTTCTTATCCGATAGATGGATCAAGTATGAGTCGGAAGTCCTTATCATCGTAATTTGTCGAAGAGTAGTACGAAAAAAAAAACATCATATATACCAAATGGGCGTTGGCTCTCTATTTGGGCCCAACAGGAGAGTTAGAGGCCCAACACACCTTCTTATCCGATAGATGGAACAAGTATGAGTTGGGAGTCCTTATCATCGTAATTTGTCGAAGATTAGTACGAGAATAAACGTCATATAGACCAAATGGGCCTAGGTTCTCTATTCGGGCCCAATACGAGAGTTACAGGCCCAACACACCTTCTTAGCCGATAGATGGAACAAGTATGAGTCGGGAGTCCTTATCATCATAATTTGTCGAAGAGTAGTACGAGAATAAACCTCATATAGACCAAATGGGCCTAGGCTCTCTATTTGGGCCCAACAAGAGAGTTAGAGGCCCAACACACCTTCTTATCCTATAGATGGAACAAGTATGAGTCAGGAGTCTTTATCATCGTAATTTGTCGAAAGTTAGTACGAGAATAAACGTCATATAGACCAAATGGGCCTAGGTTCTCTATTCGGGCCCAATACGAGAGTTATAGGCCCAACACACCTTCTTAGCCGATAGATGGAACAAGTATGAGTCGGGAGTCCTTATCATCGTAATTTGTCGAAGAGTAGTACGAGAATAAACATCATATAGACCAAATGGGCCAAGGTTCTCTATTTGGGCCCACTACGAGAGTTAGAGGCCTAACACACGTACTTATCCGATAGATGGAACAAGTAAGAGTTGGGAGTCCTTATCATCATAGTTTGTCGAAGAGTAATACGAGAATAAACATTATATAGACCAAATGGGCCTAGGCTCTCTATTTGGGCCCAACACGAGAGTTAGATGCCCAACATACCTTCTTATCCGATAGATGGAACAAGTATGAGTCGGGAGTCCGTATCATTGTCATTTGTCAAAGAGTAGTATGAGAATAAACATCATATAGACAAAATGGGCCTAGGTTCTCTATTTGGGCCCAATACGAGAGTTAGAGGCCTAACACACCTTCTTATCCGATAGATGGAACAAGTATGAGGCGGAAGTCCTTATCAACGTAATTTGTCGAAGAGTAGTACGAGAATAAACATCATATAGACCAAATGGGCCTAGGCTCTCTATTTGGACCCAACACGAGAGTTAGAGGCCCAACACACCTTCTTATCCGATAAATGGAACAAGTATGAGTCGGGAGTCCTTATCATCGTAATTTGTCGAAGATTAGTACGAGAATAAACGTCATATAGACCAAATGGGTCTAGGTTTTCTATTCGGGCCCAATACGAGAGTTACAGGCCCAACACACCTTCTTAGCCGATAGATGGAACAAGTATGAGTCGGGAGTCCTTATCATCGTAATATGTCGAAGAGTAGTACGAGAATAAACATCATATAGACCAAATGGGCCTAGGCTCTCTATTTGGGCCCAACACGAGAGTTAGAGGCCCAACACACCTTCTTATCCGATAGATGGAACAATTATTAGTCGGGAGTCCTTATCATCGTAATTTGTCGAAGAGTAGTACGAGAATAAACATCATATAGACCAAATGGGCCTAGGTTCTCTATTTGGGCCCAATACGAGAGTTAGAGGCCCAACACACCTTATCTGATAGATGGAATAAGTATGAGTCGGGAGTCCTTATCATCGTCATTTGTCAAAGAGTAGTATGAGAATAAACATCATATAGTCCAAATGGGCCTAGGTTCTCTATTTGGGCCCAATACGAGAATTAGAGGCCTAACACACCTTCTTATCCGATAGATGGAACAAGTATGAGTCGGAAGTCCTTATCATCGTAATTTGTCGAAGAGTAGTACGAAAAAAAACATCATATATACCAAATGGGCCTAGGCTCTCTATTTGGGCCCAACACGAGAGTTAGAGGCCCAACACACCTTCTTATCCGATAGATGGAACAAGTATGAGTCGGAAGTCCTTATCATCGTAATTTGTCGAAGATTAGTACGAGAATAAACGTCCTATAGACCAAATGGGCCTAGGTTCTCTATTTGGGCCCAATACGAGAGTTACAGGCCCAACACACCTTCTTAGCCGATAGATGGATCAAGTATGAGTCGGGAGTCCTAATCATCGTAATTTGTCGAAGAGTAGTACGAGAATAAACGTCATATAGACCAAATGGGCCTAGGCTCTCTATTTGGGCCCAACACGAGAGTTAGAGGCCCAACACACCTTCTTATCCGATAGATGGAACAAGTATGAGTCGGGAGTCCTTATCATCGTAATTTGTCGAAGAGTAGTACGAGAATAAACATCATATAGACCAAATGGGCCCTAGGTTCTCTATTTGGGCCCAATACGAGAGTTAGAGGCCCAACACACCTTATCTGATAGATGGAACAAGTATGAGTCGGGAGTCCTTATCATCGTCATTTGTCAAAGAGTAGTATGAGAATAAACATCATATAGACCAAATGGGCCTAGGTTCTCTAATTGGGCCCAATACGAGAGTTAGAGGCCTAACACACCTTCTTATCCGATAGATGGAAGAAGTATGAGTCGGAAGTCCTTATCAACGTAATTTGTCGAAGAGTAGTACGAGAATAAACATCATATACACCAAATGGGCCTAGGCTCTCTATTTGGACCCAACACGAGAGTTAGAGGCCCAACACACCTTCTTATCCGATAAATGGAACAAGAATGAGTCAGGAGTCCTTATCATCGTAATTTGTCGAAGAGTAGTACGAGAATAAACATCATATAGACCAAATGGGCCTAGGTTCTCTATTTGGACCCAATACGAGAGTTAGAGGCCCAACACACCTTCTTATCCGATAGATGGAACAAGTATGAGTCGGAAGTCCTTATCATCGTAATTTGTCGAAGAGTAGTACGAAAAAAAACATCATATATACCAAATGGGCGTAGGCTCTCTATTTGGGCCCAACAGGAGAGTTAGAGGCCCAACACACCTTCTTATCCGATAGATGGAACAAGTATGAGTTGGGAGTCCTTATCATCGTAATTTGTCGAAGATTAGTACGAGAATAAACGTCATATAGACCAAATGGGCCTAGGTTCTCTATTCGGGCCCAATACGAGAGTTACAGGCCCAACACACCTTCTTAGCTGATAGATGGAACAAGTATGAGTCGGGAGTCCTTATCATCATAATTTGTCGAAGAGTAGTACGAGAATAAACATCATATAGACCAAATGGGCCTAGGCTCTCTATTTGGGCCCAACACGAGAGTTAGAGGCCCAACACACCTTCTTATCCGATAGATGGAACAAGTATGAGTCAGGAGTCTTTATTATCGTAATTTGTCCGAAGATTAGTACGAGAATAAACGTCATATAGACCAAATGGGCCTAGGTTCTCTATTCGGGCCCAATACGAGAGTTATAGGCCCAACACACCTTCTTAGCCGATAGATGGAACAAGTATGAGTCGGGAGTCCTTATCATCGTAATTTGTCGAAGAGTAGTACGAGAATAAACATCATATAGACCAAATGGGCCAAGGTTCTGTATTTGGGCCCACTACGAGAGTTAGACGCCTAACACACGTACTTATCCGATAGATGGAACAAGTAAGAGTTGGGAGTCCTTATCATCGTAGTTTGTCGAAGAGTAATACGAGAATAAACATTATATAGACCAAATGGGCCTAGGCTCTCTATTTGGGCCCAACACGAGAGTTAGATGCCCAACACACCTTCTTATCCGATAGATGGAACAAGTATGAGTCGGGAGTCCGTATCATTGTCATTTGTCAAAGACTAGTATGAGAATAAACATCATATAGACCAAATGGGCCTAGGTTCTCTATTTGGGCCCAATACGAGAGTTAGAGGCCTAACACACCTTCTTATCCGATAGATGGAACTAGTATGAGTCGGAAGTCCTTATCAACGTAATTTGTCGAAGAGTAGTACGAGAATAAACATCATATAGACCAAATGGGCCTAGGTTCTCTATTTGGACCCAACACGAGAGATAGAGGCCCAACACACCTTCTTATCCGATAAATGGAACAAGTATGAGTCGGGAGTCCTTATCATCGTAATTTGTCAAAGATTAGTACGAAAATAAACGTCATATAGACCAAATGGGCCTAGGTTCTCTATTCGGGCCCAATACGAGAGTTACAGGCCCAACACACCTTCTTAGCCGATAGATGGAACAAGTATGAGTCGGGAGTCCTTATCATCATAATTTGTCGAAGAGTAGTACGAGAATAAACATCATATAGACCAAATGGGCCTAGGCTCTCTATTTGGGCCCAACACGAGAGTTAGAGGCCCAACACACCTTCTTATCCGATAGATGGAACAATTATTAGTCGGGAGTCCTTATCTTCGTAATTTGTCGAAGAGTAGTACGAGAATAAACATCATATAGACCAAATGGGCCTAGGTTCTCTATTTGGGCCCAATACGAGAGTTAGAGGCCCAACACACCTTATCTGATAGATGGAATAAGTATGAGTCGGGAGTCCTTATCATCGTCATTTGTCAAAGAGTAGTATGAGAATAAACATCATATAGTCCAAATGGGCCTAGGTTCTCTATTTGGGCCCAATACGAGAATTAGAGGCCTAACACACCTTCTTATCCGATAGATGGAACAAGTATGAGTCGGAAGTCCTTATCAACGTAATTTGTCGAAGAGTAGTACGAGAATAAACATCATATAGATCAAATGGGCCTAGGCTCTCTATTTGGACCCAACACGAGAGTTAGAGGCCCAACACACCTTCTTATCCGATAAATGGAACAAGTATGAGTCAGGATTCCTTATCATCGTAATTTGTCGAAGATTAGTACGAGAATAAACAACATATAGACCAAATGGGCCTAGGTTCTCTGTTTGGGCCCAATACGAGAGTTACAGGCCAAACACACCTTCTTAGCCGATAGATGGAACAAGTATGAGTCGGGAGTCCTTATCATCGTAATTTGTCGAAGAGTAGTACGAGAATAAACATCATATAGACCAAATGGGCCTAGGTTCTCTATTTGGACCCAATACGAGAGTTAGAGGCCCAACACACCTTCTTATCCGATAGATGGAACAAGTATGAGTCGGGAGTCCTTATCATCGTAATTTGTCGAAGAGTAGTACGAGAATAAACATCATATATACCAAATGGGCGTAGGCTCTCTATTTGGGCCAAACAGGAGAGTTAGAGGCCCAACACACCTTCTTATCCGATAGATGGAACAAGTATGAGTAGGGAGTCCTTATCATCGTAATTTGTCGAAGATTAGTACGAGAATAAACATCATATAGACCAAATGGGCCTAGGTTCTCTGTTTGGGCCCAATACGAGAGTTACAGGCCAAACACACCTTCTTAGCCGATAGATGGAACAAGTATGAGTCGGGAGTCCTTATCATCGTAATTTGTCGAAGAGTAGTACGAGAATAAACATCATATAGACCAAATGGGCCTAGGTTCTCTATTTGGGCCCAATACGAGAGTTAGAGGCCCAACACACCTTATCTGATAGATGGAATAAGTATGAGTCGGGAGTCCTTATCATCGTCATTTGTCAAAGAGTAGTATGAGAATAAACATCATATAGTCCAAATGGGCCTAGGTTCTCTATTTGGGCCCAATACGAGAATTAGAGGCCTAACACACCTTCTTATCCGATAGATGGAACAAGTATGAGTCGGAAGTCCTTATCAACGTAATTTGTCGAAGAGTAGTACGAGAATAAACATCATATAGACCAAATGGGCCTAGGCTCTCTATTTGGACCCAACACGAGAGTTAGAGGCCCAACACACCTTCTTATCCGATAAATGGAACAAGTATGAGTCAGGATTCCTTATCATCGTAATTTGTCGAAGATTAGTACGAGAATAAACATCATATAGACCAAATGGGCCTAGGTTCTCAGTTTGGGCCCAATACGAGAGTTACAGGCCAAACACACCTTCTTAGCCGATAGATGGAACAAGTATGAGTCGGGTGTCCTTATCATCGTAATTTGTCGAAGAGTAGTACGAGAATAAACATCATATAGACCAAATGGGCCTAGGTTCTCTATTTGGACCAAATACGAGAGTTAGAGGCCCAACACACCTTCTTATCCGATAGATGGAACAAGTATGAGTCGGGAGTCCTTATCATCGTAATTTGTCGAAGAGTAGTACGAGAATAAACATCATATAGACCAAATGGGCTAGGTTCTCTATTTGGGCCCAATACGAGAGTTAGAGGCCTAACACACCTTATCTGATAGATGGAACAAGTATGAGTCGGGAGTCCTTATCATCGTCATTTGTCAAAGAGTAGTATGAGAATAAACATCATATAGACCAAATGGGCCTAGGTTCTCTAATTGGGCCCAATACGAGAGTTAGAGGCCTAACACACCTTCTTATCCGATAGATGGAAGAAGTATGAGTCGGAAGTCCTTATCAACGTAATTTGTCGAAGAGTAGTACGAGAATAAACATCATATACACCAAATGGGCCTAGGCTCTCTATTTGGACCCAACACGAGAGTTAGAGGCCCAACACACCTTCTTATCCGATAAATGGAACAAGAATGAGTCAGGAGTCCTTATCATCGTAATTTGTCGAAGAGTAGTACGAGAATAAACATCATATAGACCAAATGGGCCTAGGTTCTCTATTTGGACCCAATACGAGAGTTAGAGGCCCAACACACCTTCTCATCCGATAGATGGAACAAGTATGAGTCGGAAGTCCTTATCATCGTAATTTGTCGAAGAGTAGTACGAAAAAAAACATCATATATACCAAATGGGCGTAGGCTCTCTATTTGGGCCCAACAGGAGAGTTAGAGGCCCAACACACCTTCTTATCCGATAGATGGAACAAGTATGAGTTGGGAGTCCTTATCATCGTAATTTGTCGAAGATTAGTACGAGAATAAACGTCATATAGACCAAATGGGCCTAGGTTCTCTATTCGGGCCCAATACGAGAGTTACAGGCCCAACACACCTTCTTAGCCGATAGATGGAACAAGTATGAGTCAAGAGTCCTTATCATCATAATTTGTCGAAGAGTAGTACGAGAATAAACATCATATAGACCAAATGGGCCTAGGCTCTCTATTTGGGCCCAACACGAGAGTTAGAGGCCCAACACACCTTCTTATCCGATAGATGGAACAAGTATGAGTCAGGAGTCTTTATTATCGTAATTTGTCGAAGATTAGTACGAGAATAAACGTCATATAGACCAAATGGGCCTAGGTTGGCTATTCGGGCCCAATAAGAGAGTTATAGGCCCAACACACCTTCTTAGCCGATAGATGGAACAAGTATGATTCGGGAGTCCTTATCATCGTAATTTGTCGAAGAGTAGTACGAGAATAAACATCATATAGACCAAATAGGCCAAGGTTCTCTATTTGGGCCTACTACGAGAGTTAGAGGCCTAACACACGTACTTATCCGATAGATGGAACAAGTAAGAGTTGGGAGTCCTTATCATCGTAGTTTGTCGAAGAGTAATACGAGAATAAAAATTATATAGACCAAATGGGCCTAGGCTCTCTATTTGGGCCCAACACGAGAGTTAGATGCCCAACACACCTTCTTATCCGACAGATGGAACAAGTATGAGTCGGGAGTCCGTATCATTGTCATTTGTCAAAGAGTAGTATGAGAATAAACATCATATAGACCAAATGGGCCTAGGTTCTCTATTTGGGCCCAATACGAGAGTTAGAGGCCTAACACACCTTCTTATCCGATAGATGGAACAAGTATGAGTCGGAAGTCCTTATCAACGTAATTTGTCGAAGAGTAGTACGAGAATAAACATCATATAGACCAAATGGGCCTAGGCTCTCTATTTGGACCCAACACGAGAGTTAGAGGCCCAACACACCTTCTTATCCGATAAATGGAACAAGTATGAGTCGGGAGTCCTTATCATCGTAATTTGTCAAAGATTAGTACGAGAATAAACGTCATATCGACCAAATGGGCCTAGGTTCTCTATTCGGGCTAAATACGAGAGTTACAGGCCCAACACACCTTCTTAGCCGATATATGGAACAAGTATGAGTCGGGAGTCCTTATCATCATAATTTGTCGAAGAGTAGTACGAGAATAAACATCATATAGACCAAATGGGCCTAGGCTCTCTATTTGGGCCCAACACGAGAGTTAGAGGCCCAACACACCTTCTTATCCGATAGATGGAACAATTATTAGTCGGGAGTCCTTATCTTCGTAATTTGTCGAAGAGTAGTACGAGAATAAACATCATATAGACCAAATGGGCCTAGGTTCTCTATTTGGGCCCAATACGAGAGTTAGAGGCCCAACACACCTTATCTGATAGATGGAATAAGTATGAGTCGGGAGTCCTTATCATCGTCATTTGTCAAAGAGTAGTATGAGAATAAACATCATATAGTCCAAATGGGCCTAGGTTCTCTATTTGGGCCCAATACGAGAATTAGAGGCCTAACACACCTTCTTATCCGATAGATGGAACAAGTATGAGTCGGAAGTCCTTATCAACGTAATTTGTCGAAGAGAAGTACGAGAATAAACATCATATAGATCAAATGGGCCTAGGCTCTCTATTTGGACCCAACACGAGAGTTAGAGGCCCAACACACCTTCTTATCCGATAAATGGAACAAGTATGAGTCGGGATTCCTTATCATCGTAATTTGTCGAAGATTAGTACGAGAATAAACAACATATAGACCAAATGGGCCTAGGTTCTCTGTTTGGGCCCAATACGAGAGTTACAGGCCAAACACACCTTCTTAGCCGATAGATGGAACAAGTATGAGTCGGGAGTCCTTATCATCGTAATATGTCGAAGAGTAGTACGAGAATAAACATCATATAGACCAAATGGGCCTAGGCTCTCTATTTGGGCCCAACACGAGAGTTAGAGGCCCAACACACCTTCTTATCCGATAGATGGAACAATTATTAGTCGGGAGTCCTTATCATCGTAATTTGTCGAAGAGTAGTACGAGAATAAACATCATATAGACCAAATGGGCCTAGGTTCTCTATTTGGGCCCAATACGAGAGTTAGAGGCCCAACACACCTTATCTGATAGATGGAATAAGTATGAGTCGGGAGTCCTTATCATCGTCATTTGTCAAAGAGTAGTATGAGAATAAACATCATATAGTCCAAATGGGCCTAGGTTCTCTATTTGGGCCCAATACGAGAATTAGAGGCCTAACACACCTTCTTATCCGATAGATGGAACAAGTATGAGTCGGAAGTCCTTATCATCGTAATTTGTCGAAGAGTAGTACGAAAAAAAACATCATATATACCAAATGGGCCTAGGCTCTCTATTTGGGCCCAACACGAGAGTTAGAGGCCCAACACACCTTCTTATCCGATAGATGGAACAAGTATGAGTCGGAAGTCCTTATCATCGTAATTTGTCGAAGATTAGTACGAGAATAAACGTCCTATAGACCAAATGGGCCTAGGTTCTCTATTTGGGCCCAATACGAGAGTTACAGGCCCAACACACCTTCTTAGCCGATAGATGGATCAAGTATGAGTCGGGAGTCCTTATCATCGTAATTTGTCGAGGAGTAGTACGAGAATAAACGTCATATAGACCAAATGGGCCTAGGCTCTCTATTTGGGCCCAACACGAGAGTTAGAGGCCCAACACACCTTCTTATCCGATAGATGGAACAAGTATGAGTCGGGAGTCCTTATCATCGTAATTTGTCGAAGAGTAGTACGAGAATAAACATCATATAGACCAAATGGGCCTAGGTTCTCTATTTGGGCCCAATACGAGAGTTAGAGGCCCAACACACCTTATCTGATAGATGGAACAAGTATGAGTCGGGAGTCCTTATCATCGTCATTTGTCAAAGAGTAGTATGAGAATAAACATCATATAGACCAAATGGGCCTAGGTTCTCTAATTGGGCCCAATACGAGAGTTAGAGGCCTAACACACCTTCTTATCCGATAGATGGAAGAAGTATGAGTCGGAAGTCCTTATCAACGTAATTTGTCGAAGAGTAGTACGAGAATAAACATCATATACACCAAATGGGCCTAGGCTCTCTATTTGGACCCAACACGAGAGTTAGAGGCCCAACACACCTTCTTATCCGATAAATGGAACAAGAATGAGTCAGGAGTCCTTATCATCGTAATTTGTCGAAGAGTAGTACGAGAATAAACATCATATAGACCAAATGGGCCTAGGTTCTCTATTTGGACCCAATACGAGAGTTAGAGGCCCAACACACCTTCTTATCCGATAGATGGAATAAGTATGAGTCGGAAGTCCTTATCATCGTAATTTGTCAAAGAGTAGTACGAAAAAAAACATCATATATACCAAATGGGCGTAGGCTCTCTATTTGGGCCCAACAGGAGAGTTAGAGGCCCAACACACCTTCTTATCCGATAGATGGAACAAGTATGAGTTGGGAGTCCTTATCATCGTAATTTGTCGAAGATTAGTACGAGAATAAACGTCATATAGACCAAATGGGCCTAGGTTCTCTATTCGGGCCCAATACGAGAGTTACAGGCCCAACACACCTTCTTAGCTGATAGATGGAACAAGTATGAGTCGGGAGTCCTTATCATCATAATTTGTCGAAGAGTAGTACGAGAATAAACATCATATAGACCAAATGGGCCTAGGTTCTCTACTTGGGCCCAATACGAGAGTTAGAGGCCCAACACACCTTATCTGATAGATGGAATAAGTATGAGTCGGGAGTCCTTATCATCGTCATTTGTCAAAGAGTAGTATGAGAATAAACATCATATAGTCCAAATGGGCCTAGGTTCTCTATTTGGGCCCAATAGGAGAATTAGAGGCCTAACACACCTTCTTATCCGATAGATGGAACAAGTATGAGTCGGAAGTCCTTATCAACGTAATTTGTCGAAGAGTAGTACGAGAATAAACATCATATAGACCAAATGGGCCTAGGCTCTCTATTTGGACCCAACACGAGAGTTAGAGGCCCAACACACCTTCTTATCCGATAAATGGAACAAGTATGAGTCAGGAGTCCTTATCATCGTAATTTGTCGAAGATTAGTACGAGAATAAACATCATATAGACCAAATGGGCCTAGGTTCTCTGTTTGGGCCCAATACGAGAGTTACAGGCCAAACACACCTTCTTAGCCGATAGATGGAACAAGTATGAGTCGGGAGTCCTTATCATCGTAATTTGTCGAAGAGTAGTACGAGAATAAACATCATATAGACCAAATGGGCCTAGGTTCTCTATTTGGACCCAATACGAGAGTTAGAGGCCCAACACACCTTCTTATCCGATAGATGGAACAAGTATGAGTCGGAAGTCCTTATCATCGTAATTTGTCGAAGAGTAGTACGAAAAAAAACATCATATATACCAAATGGGCCTAGGCTCTCTATTTGGGCCCAACACGAGAGTTAGAGGCCCAACACACCTTCTTATCCGATAGATGGAACAAGTATGAGTCGGGAGTCCTTATCATCGTAATTTGTCGAAGATTAGTACGAGAATAAACGTCATATAGACCAAATGGGCCTAGGTTCTCTATTTGGGCCCAATACGAGAGTTACAGGCCCAACACACCTTCTTAGCCGATAGATGGAACAATTATGAGTCGGGAGTCCTTATCATCGTAATTTGTCGAAGAGTAGTACGAGAATAAACGTCATATAGACCAAATGGGCCTAGGCTCTCTATTTGGGCCCAACACGTGAGTTAGAGGCCCAACACACCTTCTTATCCGATAGATGGAACAAGTATGAGTCGGGAGTCCTTATCATCGTAATTTGTCGAAGAGTAGTACGAGAATAAACATCATATAGACCAAATGGGCCTAGGTTCTCTATTTGGGCCCAATACGAGAGTTAGAGGCCCAACACACCTTATCTGATAGATGGAACAAGTATGAGTCGGGAGTCCTTATCATCGTCATTTGTCAAAGAGTAGGATGATAATAAACATCATATAGACCAAATGGGCCTAGGTTCTCTAATTGGGCCCAATACGAGAGTTAGAGGCCTAACACACCTTCTTATCCGATAGATGGAAGAAGTATGAGTCGGAAATCCTTATCAACGTAATTTGTCAAAGAGTAGTACGAGAATAAACATCATATACACCAAATGGGCCTAGGCTCTCTATTTGGACCCAACACGAGAGTTAGAGGCCCAACACACCTTCTTATCCGATAAATGGAACAAGAATGAGTCAGGAGTCCTTATCATCGTAATTTGTCGAAGATTAGTACGAGAATAAACATCATATAGACCAAATGGGCCTAGGTTCTCTGTTTGGGCCCAATACGAGAGTTACAGGCCAAACACACCTTCTTAGCCGATAGATGTAACAAGTATGAGTCGGGAGTCCTTATCATCGTAATTTGTCGAAGAGTAGTACGAGAATAAACATCATATAGACCAAATGGGCCTAGGTTCTCTATTTGGACCCAATACGAGAGTTAGAGGCCCAACACACCTTCTTATCCGATAGATGGAACAAGTATGAGTCGGAAGTCCTTATCATCGTAATTTGTCGAAGAGTAGTACGAAAAAAAACATCATATATACCAAATGGGCGTAGGCTCTCTATTTTTGGGCCCAACAGGAGAGTTAGAGGCCCAACACACCTTCTTATCCGATAGATGGAACAAGTATGAGTTGGGAGTCCTTATCATCGTAATTTGTCGAAGATTAGTACGAGAATAAACGTCATATAGACCAAATGCGCCTAGGTTCTCTATTCGGGCCCAATACGAGAGTTACAGGCCCAACAGACCTTCTTAGCCGATAGATGGAACAAGTATGAGTCGGGAGTCCTTATCATCATAATTTGTCGAAGAGTAGTACGAGAAAAAACATCATATAGACCAAATGGGCCTAGGTTCTCTATTTGGGCCCAATACGAGAGTGAGAGGCCCAACACACCTTATCTGATAGATGGAATAAGTATGAGTCGGGAGTCCTTATCATCGTCATTTGTCAAAGAGTAGTATGAGAATAAACATCATATAGTCCAAATGGGCCTAGGTTCTCTATTTGGGCCCAATACGAGAATTAGAGGCCTAACACACCTTCTTATCCGATAGATGGAACAAGTATGAGTCGGAAGTCCTTATCAATGTAATTTGTCGAAGAGTAGTACGAGAATAAACATCATATAGACCAAATGGGCCTAGGCTCTCTATTTGGACCCAACACGAGAGTTAGAGGCCCAACACACCTTCTTATCCGATAAATGGAACAAGTATGAGTCAGGAGTCCTTATCATCGTAATTTGTCGAAGATTAGTACGAGAATAAACATCATATAGACCAAATGGGCCTAGGTTCTCTGTTTGGGCCCAATACGAGAGTTACAGGCCAAACACACCTTCTTAGCCGATAGATGGAACAAGTATGAGTCGGGAGTCCTTATCATCGTAATTTGTCGAAGAGTAGTACGAAAATAAACATCATATAGACCAAATGGGCCTAGGTTCTCTATTTGGACCCAATACGAGAGTTAGAGGCCCAACACACCTTCTTATCCGATAGATGGAACAAGTATGAGTCGGAAGTCCTTATCATCGTAATTTGTCGAAGAGTAGTACGAAAAAAAACATCATATATACCAAATGGACGTAGGCTCTCTATTTGGGCCCAACACGAGAGTTAGAGGCCCAACACACCTTCTTATCCGATATATGGAACAATTATTAGTCGGGAGTCCTTATCATCGTAATTTGTCGAAGAGTAGTATGAGAATAAACATCATATAGACCAAATGGGCCTAGGCTCTCTATTTGGGCCCAACACGAGAGTTAGAGGCCCAACACACCTTCTTATCCGATAGATGGAATAAGTATGAGTCGGGAGTCCTTATCATCGTAATTTGTCGAAGAGTAGTACGAGAATAAACATCATATAGACCAAATGGGCCTAGGTTCTCTATTTGGGCCCAACACGAGAGTTAGAGGCCCAACACACGTTATCTGATAGATGGAACAAGTATGAGTCGGGAGTCCTTATCATCGTCATTTGTCAAAGAGTAGGATGAGAATAAACATCATATAGACCAAATGGGCCTAGGTTCTCTAATTGGGCCCAATACGAGAGTTAGAGGCCTAACACACCTTCTTATCCGATAGATGGAAGAAGTATGAGTCGGAAGAACTTATCAACGTAATTTGTCGAAGAGTAGTACGAGAATAAACATCATATACACCAAATGGGCCTAGGCTCTCTATTTGGACCCAACACGAGAGTTAGAGGCCCAACACACCTTCTTATCCGATAAATGGAACAAGAATGAGTCAGGAGTCCTTATCATCGTAATTTGTCGAAGATTAGTACGAGAATAAACATCATATAGACCAAATGGGCCTAGGTTCTCTATTTGGGCCCAATACGAGAGTTACATGCCCAACACACCTTCTTAGCCGATAGATGGAACAAGTATGAGTCGGGAGTCCTTATCATCGTAATTTGTCGAAGAGTAGTATGAGAATAAACGTCATATAGACCAAATGGGCCTAGGCTCTCTATTTGGGCCCAACACGAGAGTTAGAGGCCCAACACACCTTCTTATCCGATAGATGGAACAAGTATGAGTCGGGAGTCCTTATCATCGTAATTTGTCAAAGAGTAGTACGAGAATAAACATCATATAGACCAAATGGGCCTAGGTTCTCTATTTGGGCCCAATACGAGAGTTAGAGGCCCAACACACGTTATCTGATAGATGGAATAAGTATGAGTCGGGAGTCCTTATCATCGTCATTTGTCAAAGAGTAGTACGAGAATAAACATCATATAGACCAAATGGGCCTAGGTTCTCTATTTGGACCCAATACGAGAGTTAGAGGCCCAACACACCTTCTTATCCGATAGATGGAACAAGTATGAGTCGGAAGTCCTTATCATCGTAATTTGTCGAAGAGTAGTACGAAAAAAAACATCATATATACCAAATGGGCGTAGGCTCTCTATTTGGGCCCAACAGGAGAGTTAGAGGCCCAACACACCTTCTTATCCGATAGATGGAACAAGTATGAGTTGGGAGTCCTTATCATTGTAATTTGTCGAAGATTAGTACGAGAATAAACGTCATATAGACCAAATGGTCCTAGGTTCTCTATTCGGGCCCATTACGAGAGTTACAGGCCCAACACACCTTCTTAGCCGATAGATGGAACAAGTATGAGTCGGGAGTCCTTATCATCATAATTTGTCGAAGAGTAGTACGAGAATAAACATCATATAGACCAAATGGGCCTAGGCTCTCTATTTGGGCCCAACACGAGAGTTAGAGGCCCAACACACCTTCTTATCCGATAGATGGAACGATTATTAGTCGGGAGTCCTTATCATCGTAATTTGTCGAAGAGTAGTACGAGAATAAACATCATATAGATCAAATGGGCCTAGGTTCTCTATTTGGGCCCCATACGAGAGTGAGAGGCCCAACACACCTTATCTGATAGATGGAATAAGTATGAGTCGGGAGTCCTTATCATCGTCATTTGTCAAAGAGTAGTATGAGAATAAACATTATATAGTCCAAATGGGCCTAGGTTCTCTATTTGGGCCCAATACGAGAATTAGAGGCCTAACACACCTTCTTATCCGATAGATGGAACAAGTATGAGTCAGGAGTCCTTATCATCGTAATTTGTCGAAGATTAGTACGAGAATAAACATCATATAGACCAAATGGGCCTAGGTTCTCTGTTTGGGCCCAATACGAGAGTTACAGGCCAAACACACCTTCTTAGCCGATAGATGGAACAAGTATGAGTCGGGAGTCCTTATCATCGTAATTTGTCGAAGAGTAGTACGAGAATAAACATCATATAGACCAAATGGGCCTAGGTTCTCTATTTGGACCCAATACGAGAGTTAGAGGCCCAACACACCTTCTTATCCGATAGATGGAACAAGTATGAGTCGGAAGTCCTTATCATCGTAATTTGTCGAAGAGTAGTACGAAAAAAAACATCATATATACCAAATGGGCCTAGGCTCTCTATTTGGGCCCAACACGAGAGTTAGAGGCCCAACATACCTTCTTATCCGAGAGATGGAACAAGTATGAGTCGGGAGTCCTTATCATCGTAATCTGTCGAAGATTAGTAAGCGAATAAACGTCATATAGACCAAAGGGGCCTAGGTTCTCTATTTGGGCCCAATACGAGAGTTACAGGCCCAACACACCTTCTTAGCCGATAGATGGAACAAGTATGAGTCGGGAGTCCTTATCATCGTAATTTGTCGAAGAGTAGTACGAGAATAAACGTCATATAGACCAAATGGGCCTAGGCTCTCTATTTGGGCCCAACACGAGAGTTAGAGGCCCAACACACCTTCTTATCCGATAGATGGAACAAGTATGAGTCGGGAGTCCTTATCATCGTAATTTGTCGAAGAGTAGTACGAGAATAAACATCATATAGACCAAATGGGCCTAGGTTCTCTATTTGGGCCCAATACGAGAGTTAGAGGCCCAACACACCTTATCTGATAGATGGAACAAGTATGAGTCGGGAGTCCTTATCATCGTCATTTGTCAAAGAGTAGTATGAGAATAAACGTCATATAGACCAAATGGGCCTAGGTTCTCTATTTGGGCCCAATACGAGAGTTAGAGGTCTAACACACATTCTTATCCGATAGATGGAACAAGTATGAGTTGGGAGTCCTTATCATCGTAATTTGTCGAAGATTAGTACGAGAATAAACGTCATATAGACCAAATGGGCCTATGTTCTCTATTCGGGCCCAATACGAGAGTTACAGGCCCAATACACCTTCTTAGCCGATAGATGGAACAAGTATGTGTCGGGAGTCCTTATCATCATAATTTGTCGAAGAGTAGTACGAGAATAAACATCATATAGACCAAATGGGCCTAGGCTCTCTATTTGGGCCCAACACGAGAGTTAGAGGCCCAACACACCTTCTTATCCGATAGATGGAACAATTATTAGTCGGGAGTCCTTATCATCGTAATTTGTCGAAGAGTAGTACGAGAATAAACATCATATAGACCAAATGGGCCTAGGTTCTCTATTTGGGCCCAATACGAGAGTTAGAGGCCCAACACACCTTATCTGATAGATGGAATAAGTATGAGTCGGGAGTCCTTATCATCGTCATTTGTCAAAGAGTAGTATGGGAATAAACATCATATAGTCCAAATGGGCCTAGGTTCTCTATTTGGGCCCAATACGAGAATTAGAGGCCTAACACACCTTCTTATCCGATAGATGGAACAAGTATGAGTCGGAAGTCCTTATCAACGTAATTTGTCGAAGAGTAGTACGAGAATAAACATCATATAGACCAAATGGGCCTAGGCTCTCTATTTGGACCCAACACGAGAGTTAGAGGCCCAACACACCTTCTTATCCGATAAATGGAACAAGTATGAGTCAGGATTCCTTATCATCGTAATTTGTCGAAGATTAGTACGAGAATAAACATCATATAGACCAAATGGGCCTAGGTTCTCTGTTTGGGCCCAATACGAGAGTTACAGGCCAAACACACCTTCTTAGCCGATAGATGGAACAAGTATGAGTCGGGAGTCCTTATCATCGTAATTTGTCGAAGAGTAGTACGAGAATAAACATCATATAGACCAAATGGGCCTAGGTTCTCTATTTGGACCCAATACGAGAGTTAGAGGCCCAACACACCTTCTTATCCGATAGATGGAACAAGTATGAGTCGGAAGTCCTTATAATCGTAATTTGTCGAAGAGTAGTACGAAAAAAAACATCATATATACCAAATGGGCCTAGGCTCTCTATTTGGGCCCAACACGAGAGTTAGAGGCCCAACATACCTTCTTATCCGAGAGATGGAACAAGTATGAGTCGGGAGTCCTTATCATCGTAATCTGTCGAAGATTAGTAAGCGAATAAACGTCATATAGACCAAAGGGGCCTAGGTTCTCTATTTGGGCCCAATACGAGAGTTACAGGCCCAACACACCTTCTTAGCCGATAGATGGAACAAGTATGAGTCGGGAGTCCTTATCATCGTAATTTGTCGAAGAGTAGTACGAGAATAAACGTCATATAGACCAAATGGGCCTAGGCTCTCTATTTGGGCCCAACACGAGAGTTAGAGGCCCAACACACCTTCTTATCCGATAGATGGAACAAGTATGAGTCGGGAGTCCTTATCATCGTAATTTGTCGAAGAGTAGTACGAGAATAAACATCATATAGACCAAATGGGCCTAGGTTCTCTATTTGGGCCCAATACGAGAGTTAGAGGCCCAACACACCTTATCTGATAGATGGAACAAGTATGAGTCGGGAGTCCTTATCATCGTCATTTGTCAAAGAGTAGTATGAGAATAAACGTCATATAGACCAAATGGGCCTAGGTTCTCTATTTGGGCCCAATACGAGAGTTAGAGGTCTAACACACATTCTTATCCGATAGATGGAACAAGTATGAGTTGGGAGTCCTTATCATCGTAATTTGTCGAAGATTAGTACGAGAATAAACGTCATATAGACCAAATGGGCCTATGTTCTCTATTCGGGCCCAATACGAGAGTTACAGGCCCAATACACCTTCTTAGCCGATAGATGGAACAAGTATGTGTCGGGAGTCCTTATCATCATAATTTGTCGAAGAGTAGTACGAGAATAAACATCATATAGACCAAATGGCCCTAGGCTCTCTATTTGGGCCCAACACGAGAGTTAGAGGCCCAACACACCTTCTTATCCGATAGATGGAACAATTATTAGTCGGGAGTCCTTATCATCGTAATTTGTCGAAGAGTAGTACGAGAATAAACATCATATAGACCAAATGGGCCTAGGTTCTCTATTTGGGCCCAATACGAGAGTTAGAGGCCCAACACACCTTATCTGATAGATGGAATAAGTATGAGTCGGGAGTCCTTATCATCGTCATTTGTCAAAGAGTAGTATGGGAATAAACATCATATAGTCCAAATGGGCCTAGGTTCTCTATTTGGGCCCAATACGAGAATTAGAGGCCTAACACACCTTCTTATCCGATAGATGGAACAAGTATGAGTCGGAAGTCCTTATCAACGTAATTTGTCGAAGAGTAGTACGAGAATAAACATCATATAGACCAAATGGGCCTAGGCTCTCTATTTGGACCCAACACGAGAGTTAGAGGCCCAACACACCTTCTTATCCGATAAATGGAACAAGTATGAGTCAGGATTCCTTATCATCGTAATTTGTCGAAGATTAGTACGAGAATAAACATCATATAGACCAAATGGGCCTAGGTTCTCTGTTTGGGCCCAATACGAGAGTTACAGGCCAAACACACCTTCTTAGCCGATAGATGGAACAAGTATGAGTCGGGAGTCCTTATCATCGTAATTTGTCGAAGAGTAGTACGAGAATAAACATCATATAGACCAAATGGGCCTAGGTTCTCTATTTGGACCCAATACGAGAGTTAGAGGCCCAACACACCTTCTTATCCGATAGATGGAACAAGTATGAGTCGGAAGTCCTTATCATCGTAATTTGTCGAAGAGTAGTACGAAAAAAAACATCATATATACCAAATGGGCCTAGGCTCTCTATTTGGGCCCAACACGAGAGTTAGAGGCCCAACATACCTTCTTATCCGAGAGATGGAACAAGTATGAGTCGGGAGTCCTTATCATCGTAATCTGTCGAAGATTAGTAAGCGAATAAACGTCATATAGACCAAAGGGGCCTAGGTTCTCTATTTGGGCCCAATACGAGAGTTACAGGCCCAACACACCTTCTTAGCCGATAGATGGAACAAGTATGAGTCGGGAGTCCTTATCATCGTAATTTGTCGAAGAGTAGTACGAGAATAAACGTCATATAGACCAAATGGGCCTAGGCTCTCTATTTGGGCCCAACACGAGAGTTAGAGGCCCAACACACCTTCTTATCCGATAGATGGAACAAGTATGAGTCTGGAGTCCTTATCATCGTAATTTGTCGAAGAGTAGTACGAGAATAAACATCATATAGACCAAATGGGCCTAGGTTCTCTTTTTGGGCCCAATACGAGAGTTAGAGGCCCAACACACCTTATCTGATAGATGGAACAAGTATGAGTCGGGAGTCCTTATCATCGTCATTTGTCAAAGAGTAGTATGAGAATAAACGTCATATAGACCAAATGGGCCTAGGTTCTCTATTTGGGCCCAATACGAGAGTTAGAGGCCTAACACACCTTCTTATCCGATAGATGGAACAAGTATGAGTTGGGAGTCCTTATCATCGTAATTTGTCGAAGATTAGTACGAGAATAAACGTCATATAGACCAAATGGGCCTATGTTCTCTATTCGGGCCCAATACGAGAGTTACAGGCCCAATACACCTTCTTAGCCGATAGATGGAACAAGTATGTGTCGGGAGTCCTTATCATCATAATTTGTCGAAGAGTAGTACGAGAATAAACATCATATAGACCAAATGGGCCTAGGCTCTCTATTTGGGCCCAACACGAGAGTTAGAGGCCCAACACACCTTCTTATCCGATAGATGGAACAATTATTAGTCGGGAGTCCTTATCATCGTAATTTGTCGAAGAGTAGTACGAGAATAAACATCATATAGACCAAATGGGCCTAGGTTCTCTATTTGGGCCCAATACGAGAGTTAGAGGCCCAACACACCTTATCTGATAGATGGAATAAGTATGAGTCGGGAGTCCTTATCATCGTCATTTGTCAAAGAGTAGTATGGGAATAAAAATCATATAGTCCAAATGGGCCTAGGTTCTCTATTTGGGCCCAATACGAGAATTAGAGGCCTAACACACCTTCTTATCCGATAGATGGAACAAGTATGAGTCGGAAGTCCTTATCAACGTAATTTGTCGAAGAGTAGTACGAGAATAAACATCATATAGACCAAATGGGCCTAGGCTCTCTATTTGGACCCAACACGAGAGTTAGAGGCCCAACACACCTTCTTATCCGATAAATGGAACAAGTATGAGTCAGGAGTCCTTATCATCGTAATTTGTCGAAGATTAGTACGAGAATAAACATCATATAGACCAAATGGGCCTAGGCTCTCTATTTGGGCCCAACACGAGAGTTAGAGGCCCAACACACCTTCTTATCCGATAGATGGAACAATTATTAGTCGGGAGTCCTTATCATCGTAATTTGTCGAAGAGTAGTACGAGAATAAACATCATATAGACCAAATGGGCCTAGGTTCTCTATTTGGGCCAAATACGAGAGTTAGAGGCCCAACACACCTTATCTGATAGATGGAATAAGTATGAGTCGGGAGTCCTTATCATCGTCATTTGTCAAAGAGTAGTATGGGAATAAACATCATATAGTCCAAATGGGCCTAGGTTCTCTATTTGGGCCCAATACGAGAATTAGAGGCCTAGCACACCTTCTTATCCGATAGATGGAACAAGTATGAGTCGGAAGTCCTTATCAACGTATTTTGTCGAAGATTAGTACGAGAATAAACATCATATAGACCAAATGGGCCTAGGTTCTCTGTTTGGGCCCAATACGAGAGTTACAGGCCAAACACACCTTCTTAGCCGATAGATGGAACAAGTATGAGTCGGGAGTCCTTATCATCGTAATTTTGTCGAAGAGTAGTACGAGAATAAACATCATATAGACCAATTGGGCGTAGGTTCTCTATTTGGACCCAATACGAGAGTTAGAGGCCCAACACACCTTCTTATCCGATAGATGGAACAAGTATGAGTCGGAAGGCCTTATCATCGTAATTTGTCGAAGAGTAGTACGAAAAAAAACAGCATATATACCAAATGGTCCTAGGCTCTCTATTTGGGCCCAACACGAGAGTTAGAGGCCCAACATACCTTCTTATCCGATAGATGGAACAAGTATGAGTCGGGAGTCCTTATCATCGTAATCTGTCGAAGATTAGTACGAGAATAAACGTCATATAGACCAAATGGGCCTAGTTTCTCTATTTGGGCCCAATACGAGAGTTACTGGCCCAACACACCTTCTTAGCCGATAGATGGAACAAGTATGAGTCGGGTGTCCTTATCATCGTAATTTGTCGAAGAGTAGTACGAGAATAAACGTCATATAGACCAAATGGGCCTTGGTTCTCTATTTGGGCCCAATACGAGAGTTAGAGGCCCAACACACCTTATCTGATAGATGGAACAAGTATGAGTCGGGAGTCCTTATCATCGTCATTTGTCAAAGAGTAGTATGAGAATAAACATCATATAGACCAAATGGGCCTAGGTTCTCTATTTGAGCCCAATACGAGAGTTAGAGGCCTAACACACCTTCTTATCCGATAGATGGAACAAGTATGAGTCGGGAGTCCTTATCATCGTAATCTGTCGAAGATTAGTACGAGAATAAACGTCATATAGACCAAATGGGCCTAGGTTCTCTATTTGGGCCCAATACGAGAGTTACAGGCCCAACAAACCTTCTTAGCCGATAGATGGAACAAGTATGAGTCGGGTGTCCTTATCATCGTAATTTGTCGAAGAGTAGTACGAGAATAAACGTCATATAGACCAAATGGGCCTAGGTTCTCTATTTGGGCCCAATACGAGAGTTAGAGGCCCAACACACCTTATCTGATAGATGGAACAAGTATGAGTCGGGAGTCCTTATCATCGTCATTTGTCAAAGAGTAGTATGAGAATAAACGTCATATAGATCAAATGGGCCTAGGTTCTCTATTTGGGCCCAATACGAGAGTTAGAGGCCTAACACACCTTCTTATCCGATAGATGGAACAAGTATGAGTTGGGAGTCCTTATCATCGTAATTTGTCGAAGATTAGTACGAGAATAAACGTCATATAGACCAAATGGGCCTATGTTCTCTATTCGGGCCCAATACGAGAGTTACAGGCCCAATACACCTTCTTAGCCGATAGATGGAACAAGTATGAGCCGGGAGTCCTTATCATCATAATTTGTCGAAGAGTAGTACGAGAATAAACATCATATAGACCAAATGGGCCTAGGCTCTCTATTTGGGCCCAACACGAGAGTTAGAGGCCCAACACACCTTCTTATCCGATAGATGGAACAATTATTAGTCGGGAGTCCTTATCATCGTAATTTGTCGAAGAGTAGTACGAGAATAAACATCATATAGACCAAATGGGCCTAGGTTCTCTATTTGGGCCCAATACGAGAGTTAGAGGCCCAACACACCTTATCTGATAGATGGAATAAGTATGAGTCGGGAGTCCTTATCATCGTCATTTGTCAAAGAGTAGTATGGGAATAAACATCATATAGTCCAAATGGGCCTAGGTTCTCTATTTGGGCCCAATACGAGAATTAGAGGCCTAACACACCTTCTTATCCGATAGATGGAACAAGTATGAGTCGGAAGTCCTTATCAACGTAATTTGTCGAAGAGTAGTACGAGAATAAACATCATATAGACCAAATGGGCCTAGGCTCTCTATTTGGACCCAACACGAGAGTTAGAGGCCCAACACACCTTCTTATCCGATAAATGGAACAAGTATGAGTCAGGAGTCCTTATCATCGTAATTTGTCGAAGATTAGTACGAGAATAAACATCATATAGACCAAATGGGCCTAGGCTCTCTATTTGGGCCCAACACGAGAGTTAGAGGCCCAACACACCTTCTTATCCGATAGATGGAACAATTATTATTCGGGAGTCCTTATCATCGTAATTTGTCGAAGAGTAGTACGAGAATAAACATCATATAGACCAAATGGGCCTAGGTTCTCTATTTGGGCCCAATACGAGAGTTAGAGGCCCAACACACCTTATCTGATAGATGGAATAAGTATGAGTCGGGAGTCCTTATCATCGTCATTTGTCAAAGAGTAGTATGGGAATAAACATCATATAGTCCAAATGGGCCTAGGTTCTCTATTTGGGCCCAATACGAGAATTAGAGGCCTAGCACACCTTCTTATCCGATAGATGGAACAAGTATGAGTCGGAAGTCCTTATCAACGTAATTTGTCGAAGATTAGTACGAGAATAAACATCATATAGACCAAATGGGCCTAGGTTCTCTGTTTGGGCCCAATACGAGAGTTACAGGCCAAACACACCTTCTTAGCCGATAGATGGAACAAGTATGAGTCGGGAGTCCTTATCATCGTAATTTGTCGAAGAGTAGTACGAGAATAAACATCATATAGACCAATTGGGCCTAGGTTCTCTATTTGGACCCAATACGAGAGTTAGAGGCCCAACACACCTTCTTATCCGATAGATGGAACAAGTATGAGTCGGAAGGCCTTATCATCGTAATTTGTCGAAGAGTAGTACGAAAAAAAACAGCATATATACCAAATGGTCCTAGGCTCTCTATTTGGGCCCAACACGAGAGTTAGAGGCCCAACATACCTTCTTATCCGATAGATGGAACAAGTATGAGTCGGGAGTCCTTATCATCGTAATCTGTCGAAGATTAGTACGAGAATAAACGTCATATAGACCAAATGGGCCTAGGTTCTCTATTTGGGCCCAATACGAGAGTTACAGGCCCAACACACCTTCTTAGCCGATAGATGGAACAAGTATGAGTCGGGTGTCCTTATCATCGTAATTTGTCGAAGAGTAGTACGAGAATAAACGTCATATAGACCAAATGGGCCTTGGTTCTCTATTTGGGCCCAATACGAGAGTTAGAGGCCCAACACACCTTATCTGATAGATGGAACAAGTATGAGTCGGGAGTCCTTATCATCATCATTTGTCAAAGAGTAGTATGAGAATAAACATCATATAGACCAAATGGGCCTAGGTTCTCTATTTGAGCCCAATACGAGAGTTAGAGGCCTAACACACCTTCTTATCCGATAGATGGAAGAAGTATGAGTCGGAAGTCCTTATCAACGTAATTTGTCGAAGAGTAGTACGAGAATAAACATCATATACACCAAATGGGCCTAGGCTCTCTATTTGGACCCAACACGAGAGTTAGAGGCACAACACACCTTCTTATCCGATAAATGGAACAAGAATGAGTTAGGAGTCCTTATCATCGTAATTTGTCGAAGATTAGTACGAGAATAAACATCATAAAGACCAAATGGGCCTAGGTTCTCTGTTTGGGCTCAATACGAGAGTTACAGGCCAAACACACCTTCTTAGCCGATAGATGTAACAAGTATGAGTCGGGAGTCCTTATCATCGTAATTTGTCGAAGAGTAGTACGAGAATAAACATCATATAGACCAAATGGGCCTAGGTTCTATATTTGGACCCAATACGAGAGTTAAAGGCCCAACACACCTTCTTATCCGATAGATGTAACAAGTATGAGTCGGAAGTCCTTATCATCGTAATTTGTCGAAGAGTAGTACGAAAAAAAACATCATATATACCAAATGGCCTAGGCTCTCTATTTGGGCCCAACACGAGAGTTAGAGGCCCAACACACCTTCTTATCCGATAGATGGAACAAGTATGAGTCGGGAGTCCTTATCATCGTAATTTGTCGAAGAGTAGTACGATAATAAACATCATATAGACCAAATGGGCCTAGGTTCTCTGTTTGGGCCCAATACGAGAGTTACAGGCCCAGCACACCTTCTTAGCCGATAGATGGAACAAGTATGAGTCGGGAGTCCTTATCATCGTAATTTGTCGAACAGTAGTACGAGAATAAACATCATATAGACCAAATGGGCCTAGGTTCTCTATTTGGGCCCAATACGAGAGTTAGAGGCCCAACACACCTTCTTAGCCGATAGATGGAACAAGTATGAGTCGGAAGTCCTTATCAACGTAATTTGTCGAAGATTAGTACGAGAATAAACATCATATAGACCAAATGGGCCTAGGTTCTCTGTTTGGGCCCAATACGAGAGTTACAGGCCAAACACACCTTCTTAGCCGATAGATGGAACAAGTATGAGTCGGGAGTCCTTATCATCGTAATTTGTCGAAGAGTAGTACGAGAATAAACATCATATAGACCAATTGGGCCTAGGTTCTCTATTTGGACCCAATACGAGAGTTAGAGGCCCAACACACCTTCTTATCCGATAGATGGAACAAGTATGAGTCGGAAGGCCTTATCATCGTAATTTGTCGAAGAGTAGTACGGAAAAAAACAGCATATATACCAAATGGTCCTAGGCTCTCTATTTGGGCCCAACACGAGAGTTAGAGGCCCAACATACCTTCTTATCCGATAGATGGAACAAGTATGAGTCGGGAGTCCTTATCATCGTAATCTGTCGAAGATTAGTACGAGAATAAACGTCATATAGACCAAATGGGCCTAGGTTCTCTATTTGGGCCCAATACGAGAGTTACAGGCCCAACACACCTTCTTAGCCGATAGATGGAACAAGTATGAGTCGGGTGTCCTTATCATCGTAATTTGTCGAAGAGTAGTACGAGAATAAACGTCATATAGACCAAATGGGCCTTGGTTCTCTATTTGGGCCCAATACGAGAGTTAGAGGCCCAACACACCTTATCTGATAGATGGAACAAGTATGAGTCGGGAGTCCTTATCATCGTCATTTGTCAAAGAGTAGTATGAGAATAAACATCATATAGACCAAATGGGCCTAGGTTCTCTATTTGAGCCCAATACGAGAGTTAGAGGCCTAACACACCTTCTTATCCGATAGATGGAAGAAGTATGAGTCGGAAGTCCTTATCAACGTAATTTGTCGAAGAGTAGTACGAGAATAAACATCATATACACCAAATGGGCCTAGGCTCTCTATTTGGACCCAACACGAGAGTTAGAGGCACAACACACCTTCTTATCCGATAAATGGAACAAGAATGAGTTAGGAGTCCTTATCATCGTAATTTGTCGAAGATTAGTACGAGAATAAACATCATAAAGACCAAATGGGCCTAGGTTCTCTGTTTGGGCACAATACGAGAGTTACAGGCCAAACACACCTTCTTAGCCGATAGATGTAACAAGTATGAGTCGGGAGTCCTTATCATCGTAATTTGTCGAAGAGTAGTACGAGAATAAACATCATATAGACCAAATGGGCCTAGGTTCTATATTTGGACCCAATTACGAGAGTTAAAGCCCAACACACCTTCTTATCCGATAGATGTAACAAGTATGAGTCGGAAGTCCTTATCATCGTAATTTGTCGAAGAGTAGTACGAAAAAAAACATCATATATACCAAATGGGCCTAGGCTCTCTATTTGGGCCCAACACGAGAGTTAGAGGCCCAACACACCTTCTTATCCGATAGATGGAACAAGTATGAGTCGGGAGTCCTTATCATCGTAATTTGTCGAAGAGTAGTACGATAATAAACATCATATAGACCAAATGGGCCTAGGTTCTCTGTTTGGGCCCAATACGAGAGTTACAGGCCCAGCACACCTTCTTAGCCGATAGATGGAACAAGTATGAGTCGGGAGTCCCTATCATCGTAATTTGTCGAAGAGTAGTACGAGAATAAACATCATATAGACCAAATGGGCCTAGGTTCTCTATTTGGGCCCAATACGAGAGTTAGAGGCCCAACACACCTTCTTAGCCGATAGATGGAACAAGTATGAGTCGGGAGTTCTTATCATCGTAATTTATCGAAGAGTAGTACGAGAATAAACATCATATAGACCAAATGGGTCTAGGTTCTCTATTTGGGCCCAATACGAGAGTTAGAGGCCCAACACACTTTCTTAGCCGATAGATGGAACAAGTATGAGCCGGGAGTCCTTATCATTGTAATTTGTTGAAGAGTTGTACGAGAATAAACATCATATAGACCAAATGGGCCTAGGTTCTCTATTTGGGCCCAATACTAGAGTTAGAGGCCCAATAGCCTTCTTAGCCGATAGATGGAACAAGTATGAGTCGAGAGTCTTTATCATTGTAATTTGTAAAGAGTAGTACGAGAATAAACATCATATAGACCAAATGTGCCTAGGTTCTCTATTTGGGCCCAATACAAGAGTTCGAGTCCAACACACCTTCTTAGCCGATAGATGGAACAAGTATGAGTCGAGAGTCCTTATCATTGTAATTTGTCGAAGAGTAGTACGAAAATAAACATCATATAGACCAAATGGGCCTAGGTTATCTATTTGGGCCCAATACGAGAATTAGAGGTCCAACACACCTTCTTAGCTGATAGAAGGAACAAGTAAGAGTCGGGAGTCCTTATCATCGTAATTTGTCGAAGAATAGTACGAGAATAAACATCATATAGACCAAAAGGGCCTTGGTTCTCTATTTGGGCCCAATACGAGAGTTAGATGCCCAACACACCGTCTTAGCCAATAGATGGAAGAAGTATGACTCGGGAGTCCTTATCATCTTAAATTGTCGAAGAGTAGTACGAGAATAAACATCATATAGACCGAATGGGCCTAGGTTCTCTATTTGGGCCCAATAAGAGAGTTAGAGTCCAACACACCTTCTTCGCCGATAGATGGAACAAGTATGAATCGGGAGTCCTTATCATTGTAATTTGTCGAAGAGTAGTACGAGAATAAACATCATATAGACCAAATGGGTCTAGTTTCTCTATTTGGGCCCAATACGAGAGTTAGAGACCCAACACACACTCTTCGCCAATAGATGGAACAAGTATGAGTCGGGAGTCCTTATCATTGTAATTTGTCAAAGAGTAGTACGAGAATAAACATCATATAGACCAAATGGGCCTAGGTTTTCTATTTGGGACCATTACGAGAGTTAGAGGCCCAACACACCTTCTTAGCCAATAGTTGGAACAAGTACGAGTCGGGTGTCCTTATCATTGTAATTTGTCAGAGAGTAGTACGAGAATAAACATCATATAGACCAAATGGGCCTAGGTTCTCAATTTGGGCCCAATACGAGAGTTAGAGGCCCAACACACCTTCTTAGCCGATAGATGGAACAAGTATGAGACGGGAGTCCTAATCATCGTAATTTATCGAAGTGTAGTACGAGAATAAACATCATATAGACCAAATGGGCCTAGGTTCTCTATTTGGGCCCAATACGAGAGTTAGAGGCCAAACACACCTTTTTAACCAATAGATGGAACAAGTATGAGTCGGGAGTCCTTATCATTGTAATTTGTCGAAGAGTAGTACGAGAATAAACATCATATAGACAAAATGGGCCTCGGTTCTCTATTTGGGCCCAATACGAGAGTTAGAGGCCCAACACACCTTCTTCGCCGATAGATGGAACAAGTATGAGTCGGGAGTCCTTATCATTGTAATTTGTCAGGGAGTAGTACGAGAATAAATATCATATAGACCAAATGGGCCTAGGTTCTCTATTTGGGCCCAATACGAGAGTTAGAGGCCCAACACACCTTCTTAGCCGATAGATGGAACAAGTATGAGTCGGGAGTCCTTATCATCGTAATTTATCGAAGAGTAGTACGAGAATAAACATCATATAGACCAAATGGGCCTAGGTTCTCTATTTGGGCCCAATACGAGAGTTAGAGGCCCAACACACCTTTTTAACCAATAGATGGAACAAGTATGAGTCGGGAGTCCTTATCATTGTAATTTGTCGAAGAGTAGTACAAGAATAAACATCATATAGACAAAATGGGCCTCGGTTCTCTATTTGGGACCAATACGAGAGTTAGAGGTCCAACACACCTTCTTTGCCGATAGATGGAACAAGAATGAGTCGGGAGTACTTATCATTGTAATTTGTTAAAGAGTAGTACGAGAATAAACATCATATAGACCAAATGGGCCTAGGTTCTCTACTTGGGCCCAATACGAAAGTTAGAGGTCCAACAGATCTTCTTAGTTGATAGATGGAACATAGTATGAGTCGGGAGTCCTTATCATTGTAATTTGTCAGAGAGTAGTACGAGAATAAACATCATATAGACCAAATGGACCTAGGTTCTCTATTTGGGCCCAATACGAGAGTTAGAGGCCCAACACACCTACTTCGCCGATAGATGGAACAAGTATGAGTCGGGCGTACTTATCATCGTAATTTGTCTAAGAGTAGTACGAGAATAAACATCAAATAGACCAAATGGGCCTAGGTTCTCTATTTGGGCCAATACGAGAGTTAGAGGCCCAAAACACCTTATTAGCCGATAGATGGAACAAGTATGAGTCGGGAGTCCTTATCATTGTAATTTGTCGAAGAGTAGTACCAGAATAAACATCATATAGACCAAATGGGCCTAGGTTCTCTATTTGGGCCCAATACGAGAGTTAGAGACCCAACACACCCTCTTCGCCGATAGATGGAACAAGTAAGAGTCGGGAGTCCTTATCATTGTAATTTGTCAAAGAGTAGTACAAGAATAAACATCATATAGACCAAATGGTCTAGGTTCTCTATTTGGTCCCTATACGAGAGTTAGAGGCCCAACACACCTTCTTAGCCGAGAGATGGTACAAGTATGAGTCGGGAGTCCTTATTATTATAATTTGTCAAAGAGTAGTACGAGAATAAACATCATATAGACCAAATGGGCCTAGGTTCTCTATTTGGTCCCAATACGAGAGTTAGAAGCCCAACACACCTTCTTAGCCGATAGATGGAACAAGTATGAGTCGGGAGTCTTTATCATTGTAATTTGTAAAGAGTAGTACAAGAATAAACATCATATAAATCAAATGGGCCTAGGTTCTCTATTTGGGCCCAATACTAGAGTTAGAGGCCCAATAGCCTTCTTAGCCGATAGATGGAACAAGTATGAGTCGAGAGTCTTTATCATTGTAATTTGTAAAGAGTAGTACGAGAATAAACATCATATAGACCAAATGTGCCTAGGTTCTCTATTTGGGCCCAATAAAAGAGTTCGAGTCCAACACACCTTCTTAGGCGATAGATGGAACAAGTATGAGTCGAGAGTCCTTATCATTGTAATTTGTCGAAGAGTAGTATGAAAATAAACATCAGATAGACCAAATGGGCCTAGGTTATCTATTTGGGCCCAATACGAGAATTAGAGGCCCAACACACCTTCTTAGCTGATAGAAGGAACAATTAAGAGTCGGGAGTCCCTTATCATCGTAATTTGTCGAAGAATAGTACGAGAATAAACATCATATAGACCAAAAGGGCCTTGGTTCTCTATTTGGGCCCAATACGAGAGTTAGATGCCCAACACACCGTCGTAGCCGATAGATGGAACAAGTATTACTCGGGAGTCCTTATCATCTTAATTTGTCGAAGAGTAGTACGAGAATAAACATCATATAGACCGAATGGGCCTAGGTTCTCTATTTGGGCCCAATACGAGAGTTAGAGTCCAACACACCTTCTTCGCCGATAGATGGAACAAGTATGAGTCGGGAGTCCTTATCATTGTAATTTGTCGAAGAGTAGTACGAGAATAAACATCATATAGACCAAGGGGGCCTAGGTTCTCTATTTGGGCCCAATACGAGAGCTAAAGGCCCAACACACCTTCTTCGCCGATAGATGGAACAAGTAAGTGTCGGCATTCCTTCTTATCGTAATTTGTCGAAGAGTAGTACGACAATAAACATCATATAGACCAAAAGGGCCTATGTTCTAAATTTGGGCCCAATACGAGCGTTAGAGGCCCAACACGCCTTCTTCGCCGATAGATGGAACAAGTATGAGTCGGGAGTCCTTATCATCGTAATTTTTCGAAGAGTAGTACGAGAATAAACATCATATAGACCACATGGGCCTAGGTTCTCTATTTTGGCCCAATACGAGAGTTAGAGACCCAACACACCCTCTTCGCCGATAGATGGAACAAGTATGAGTCGGGAGTCCTTATCATTGTAATTTCTGAACGAGTAGTACGAGAATAAACATCATATAGACCAAATGGGCCTAGGTTCTCTATTTGGGCCCAATACGAGAGTTAGAGGCCCAACACACCTTTTTTAGCCGATAGGTGGAACAAGTATGAGTCGAGAGTCCTTATCGTTATAATTTGTTAAAGAGTAGTACGAGAATAAACATCAAATAGACCAAAAGGGCCTAGGTTCTCTATTTGGGCCCAATACGAGAGTTAGATGCCCAACACCGTCTTAGCCGATAGATGGAACAAGTATGAGTCGGGAGTCCTTATCATCGTAATTTGTCGAAGAGTAGTACGAGAATAAACATCATATAGACCAAACGGGCCTAGGTTCTCTATTTGGGCCCAAAATGAGAGTTAAAGGCCCAACACACCTTTTTAGCCGATAGATGGAACAAGTATGAGTCGGTAGTCCTTATCATTGTAATTTGTCGAAGAGTAGTACGAGAATAAACATCATATAGACCAAATGGGCCTAGGTTCTCTATTTAGGCCCAATACGAGAGTTAGAGACCCAACACACCCTCTTCGCCGATAGATGGAACAAGTATGAGTCGGGAGTCCTTATAATTGTAATTTGTCAAAGAGTAGTACAAGAATAAACATCATATAGACCAAATGGTCTAGGTTCTCTATTTGGGCCCAATACGAGAGTTAGAGGCCCAACACACCTTCTTAGCCGATAGATGAAACATGTATGAGTCGGGAGTCCTTATCGTTATAATTTGTCAAAGAGTAGTACGAGAATAAACATCATATAGACCAAATGGTCTAGGTTCTCTATTTGGGCCCAATACGAGAGTTAGAGGCCCAACACACCTTCTTAGCCGATAGATGGAACAAGTATGAGTCGGGAGTCCTTATCGTTATAATTTGTCAAAGAGTAGTACGAGAATAAACATCAAATAGACCAAAAGGGCCTAGGTTCTCTATTTGGGCCCAATACGAGAGTTAGATGCCCAACACCGTCTTAGCCGATAGATGGAACAAGTATGAGTCGGGAGTCCTTATCATCGTAATTTGTCGAAGAGTAGTACGAGAATAAACATCATATAGACCAAACGGGCCTAGGTTCTCTATTTGGGCCCAAAATGAGAGTTAAAGGCCCAACACACCTTTTTAGCCGATAGATGGAACAAATATGAGTCGGGAGTCCTTATAATTGTAATTTGTCAAAGAGTAGTACAAGAATAAACATTATATAGACCAAATGGTCTAGGTTCTCTATTTGGGCCCAATACGAGAGTTAGAGGCCCAACACACCTTCTTAGCCGATAGATGGAACAAGTATGAGTCGGGAGTCCTTATCGTTATAATTTGTCAAAGAGTAGTACGAGAATAAACATCAAATAGACCAAAAGGGCCTAGGTTCTCTATTTGGGCCCAATACGAGAGTTAGATGCCCAACACCGTCTTAGCCGATAGATGGAACAAGTATGAGTCGGGAGTCCTTATCATCGTAATTTGTCGAAGAGTAGTACGAGAATAAACATCATATAGACCAAACGGGCCTAGGTTCTCTATTTGGGCCCAAAATGAGAGATAAAGGCCCAACACACCTTTTTAGCCGATAGATGGAACAAGTATGAGTCGGTAGTCCTTATCATTGTAATTTGTCGAAGAGTATTACGAGAATAAACATCATATAGACCAAATGGGCATAGGTTCTCTATTTCGGCCCAATACGAGAGTTAGAGACCCAACACACCCTCTTCGCCGATAGATGGAACAAGTATGAGTCGGGAGTCCTTATAATTGTAATTTGTCAAAGAGTAGTACGAGAATAAACATTATATAGACCAAATGGTCTAGGTTCTCTATTTGGGCCCAATACGAGAGTTAGAGGCCCAACACACCTTCTTAGCCGATAGATGGAACATGTATGAGTCGGGAGTCCTTATCGTTATAATTTGTCAAAGAGTAGTACGAGAATAAACATCATATAGACCAAATGGGCCTAGGTTCTCTATTTGGTCCCAATACGAGAGTTAGAAGCCCCACACACCTTCTTAGCCGATAGATGGAACAAGTATGAGTCGGGAGTCCTTATCATTGTAATTTGTCGAAGAGTAGTACGAGAATAAACATCATATAGACCAAACGGGCCTAGGTTCTCTATTTGGGCCCAATACGAGAGTAAGAGGCCCAACACACCTTCTTAGCCGATAAATGGAACAAGTATGAGTCGGCAGTCCTTATCATCGTAATTTGTCGAAGAGTAGTACGAGAATAAACATCATATAGACCAAATGGGCCTAGGTTTTCTATTTGGGCCCAATACGAGAGTTAGAGGCCCAACACACCATCTTAGCCAATAGATGGAACAAGTATGAGTCAGGAGTCCTTATCATTGTAATTTGTCAAAGAGTAGTACGAGAATAAACATCATAAAGACCAAATGGGCCTAGATTTTCTATTTTAACCCAATACGAGAGTTAGAGTTCCAACACACCTTCTTAGTCGATAGAAGAAACAAGTATGAGTCGGGAGTCCTTATCATTGTAATTTGTCGAAGAGTAATACGAGAATAAACATCATATATACCAAATGGGCCTAGGTTCTCTATTTGGGCCCAATACGAGAGTTAGAGGCCCAACACACCTTCTTCGCCGATAGATGGAACAAGTATGAGTCGGGAGTCCTTATCATTGTAATTTGTCGAACAGTAGTATGAGAATAAACATCATATAGACCAAATCGGCATACGTTCTCTGTTTGGACCCAATACGAGAGTTAAAGGCCCAACACACCGACTTAGCCGATAGATGGAACAAGTATGAGCCGGGAGTCCTTATCATCGTAATTTGTCGAAGATTAGTACGAGAATAAACATCATATAGGCCAAATGGCCCTAGGTTCTCTATTTGGGCCCAATACGAGAGTTAAAGGACCAAACACACCGTCTTAGCCGATAGATGGAACAAGTATGAGTCGGGAGTCCTTATTATCGTAATTTGTCGAAGAGTAGTACGAGAATAAAAATCATATAGACCAAATGGGCCTAGGTTCTCTATTTGGGCCCAATACGAAAGTTAGAAGCCCAAAACACCTTTTTAACCAATAGATGGAACAAGTATGAGTCAGGAGTCTTATCATTGTAATTTGTCGAAGAGTAGTACGAGAATAAACATCATATAGGCCAAATAGCCCTAGGTTCTCTATTTGGGCCCAATACGAGAGTTAGAGGCCCAACACACCTTTTTAGTCGATAGATGGAACAAGTATGAGTCGGGAGTCTTTATCATTGTAATTTGCCGAAGAGTAGTACGAGAATAAACATCATATAGACCAAATGGACCTAGGTTCTCTATTTGGGCACAATAAGAGAGTTAGAGGCCCAACACGCCTTCTTAGCCGATAGATGGAACAAGAATGAGTCGGGAGTCCTTACATTGTAATTTGTCAAAGAGTAGTACGAGAATAAACATCATATAGACCAAATGGGCCTAGGTTCTCTATTTGGGCCCAATACGAGAGTAAGAGGCCCAACACACCTTCTTAGCCGATAGATGGAACAAGTATGAGTCGGGAGTCCTTATCATCGTAATTTGTCGAAAAGTAATACGAGAATAAACATCATATAGACCAGATCGGCCTAGGTTCTCTATTTGGGCCCAATACGAGAGTTAGAGGCCCAACACACCTTTTTAGCCGATAGATGGAACAAGTATGAGTCGGAAGTCCTTATCATTGTAATTTGTCAAAGAGTAGTACGAGAAGAAACATCATATAGACCAAATGGTCCTAGGTTCTCTATTTGGGCCCAATACGAGAGTTAGAGACCCAACACACCCTCTTCGCAATTAGATGGAACAAGTATGAGTCGGGAATCCTTATCATTCTAATTTGTCGAAGAGTAGTATGAGAATAAGCATCATATAGACCTAATGGGCTTAGGTTCTCTATTCGGGCCAATACGAGAGTTAGAAGCCCAACTCACCTTTTTTGCCGATAGATGGAACAAGTATGAGTCGGGAGTTCTTATCATTGTAATTTGTCAAAGAGTAGTACGAGAATTAACATCATATAGACCAAATGGTCGAGGTTCTCTATTTGGGCCCAATACGAGAGTTAGAGGCCCAACACACCTTTTTAGTCGATAGATGGAACAAGTATGAGTTGGGAGTCCTTATCATTGTAATTTGCCGAAGAGTAGTACGAGAATAAACATCATATAGACCAAATGGACCTAGGTTCTCTATTTGAACCCAATAAGAGAGTTAGAGGGCCAACACGCCTTCTTAGCCGATAGATGGAACAAGTATGAGTCGGGAGTCCTTATCATTGTAATTTCTGAACGAGTAGTACGAGAATAAACATCATATAGACCAAATGGGCCTAGGTTCTCTATTTGGGCCCAATACGAGAGTTAGAGGCCCAACACACCTTCTTAGCCGATAGATGGAACAAGTATGAGTCGGGAGTCCTTATCATCGTAATTTGTCGAAGAGTAGTACGAGAATAAACATCATATAGACCAAATGGGCCTAGATTCTCTATTTGGGTCCAATACGAGAGTTAGAGGCCCAACACACCTTTTAGCCAATAGATGGAACAAGTATGAGTCGGGAGTCCTTATCATTGTAATTTGTCGAAGAGTAGTATGAGAATAAACATCATATAGACCTAATGGTCCTAGGTTCTCTATTCGGGCCAATACGAGAGTTAGAGGCCCAACTCACCTTTTTAGCCGATAGATGGAACAAGTATGAGTCGGGAGTTCTTATCATTGTATGTTGTCAAAGAGTAGTACGAGAATTAACATCATATAGACCAAATGGGCATAGGTTCTCTATTTGGGCCCAATACGAGAGTAAAAGGCCCAACACACCGACTTAGCCGATAGATGGAACAAGTTTGAGTCGGGAGTCCTTATCATCGTAATTTGTCGAAGATTAGTACGAGAATAAACATCATATAGGTCAAATAGCCCTAGGTTCTCTATTTTGGCCCAATACGAGAGTTAGAGGCCCAACACACCTTTTTAGTCGATAGATGGAACAAGTATGAGTTGGGAGTCCTTATCATTGTAATTTACCGAAGAGTAGTACGAGAATAAACATCATATAGACCAAATGGACCTAGGTTCTCTATTTGGGCCCAATAAGAGAGTTTGAGGCCCAACACACCTTCTTAGCCGATAAATGGAACAAGTATGAGTCGGGAGTCCTTATCATTGTAATTTGTCAAAGATTAGTACGAGAATAAACATCATATAGACCAAATGGGCCTAGGTTCTCTATTTGGGCCCAATACGAGAGTAAGAGGCCCAACACACCTTCTTAGCCGATAGATGGAACAAGTATGAGTCGGGAGTCCTTATCATCGTAATTTGTCGAAGAGTAGTACAAGAATATACATCATATAGACCAAATCGGCCTAGGTTCTCTATTTGGGCCCAATACGATAGTTAGAGGCCCAACACACCTTTTTAGCCGATAGATGGAACAAGTATGAGTCGGGAGTCCTTATCATTGTAATTTGTCGAAGAGTAGTACGAGAAGAAACATCATATAGATCAAATGGGCCTAGGTTCTCTATTTGGGCCCAATACGAGAGTTAGAGGCCCAACACACCTTCTTAGCCAATAGATGGAACAAGTATGAGTCGGGAGTCCTTACCATTGTAATTTGTCGAAGAGTAGTATGAGAATAAGCATCATATAGACCTAATGGGCTTAGGTTCTCTATTCGGGCCAATACGAGAGTTAGAGGCCCAACTCACCTTTTTAGCCGATAGATGGAACAAGTATGAGTCGGGAGTTCTTATCATTGTAATTTGTCAAAGAGTAGTACGAGAATTAACATCATATAGACCAAATGGTCTAGGTTCTCTATTTGGGCCCAATACGAGAGTTAGAGGCCCAACACACCTTTTTAGTCGATAGATGGAACAAGTATGAGTTGGGAGTCCTTATCATTGTAATTTGCCGAAGAGTAGTACGAGAATAAACATCATATAGACCAAATGGACCTAGGTTCTCTATTTGTGCCCAATAAGAGAGTTTGAGGCCCAACACACCTTCTTAGCCGATAGATGGAACAAGTATGAGTCGGGAGTCCTTATCATTGTAATTTGTCAAAGAGTAGTACGAGAATAAACATCATATAGACCAAATGGGCCTAGGTTCTCTATTTGGGCCCAATACGAGAGTAAGAGGCCCAACACACCTTCTTAGCCGATAGATGGAACAAGTATGAGTCGGGAGTCCTTATCATCGTAATTTGTCGAAGAGTAGTACGAGAATATACATCATATAGACCAAATCGGCCTAGGTTCTTTATTTGGGCCCAATACGTTAGTTGGAGGCCCAACACACCTTTTTAGCCGATAGATGGAACAAGTATGAGTCGGGAGTCCTTATCATTGTAATTTGTATAAGAGTAGTACGAGAATAAACATCATATAGATCAAATGGGCCTAGGTTCTCTATTTCGGCCCAATACGAGAGTTAGAGGCCCAACACACCTTCTTAGCCAATAGATGGAACAAGTATGAGTCGGGAGTCCTTATCATCGTAATTTGTCGAAGAGTACTACGAGAATAAACATCATATAGACCAAATGGGCCTAGGTTTTCTATTTGGGCCCAATACGAGAGTTAGAAGCCCAATAAACCTCTTTAACCAATAGATGGAACAAGTATGAGTCGGGAGTCCTTATCATTGTAATTTGTGAACGAGTAGTACGAGAATAAACATCATATAGACCAAATGGGCCTAGGTTCTCTATTTGGGCCCAATACGAGAGTTAGAGGCCCAACACACCTTCTTTGCCGATAGATGGAACAAGTATGAGTCGGGAGTCCTTATCATCGTAATTTGTCGAAGAGTAGTACGAGAATAAACATCATATAGACCAAATGGGCCTAGATTCTCTATTTGGGTCCAATACGAGAGTTAGAGGCCCAACACACCTTTTAGCCAATAGATGGAACAAGTATGAGTCGGGAGTCCTTATCATTGTAATTTGTCGAAGAGTAGTATGAGAATAAACATCATATACACCTAATGGACCTAGGTTCTCTATTCGGGCCAATACGAGAGTTAGAGGCCCGACTCACCTTTTTAGCCGATAGATGGAACAAGTATGAGTAGAGAGTTCTTATCATTGTAATTTGTCAAAGAGTAGTACGAGAATTAACATCATATAGACCAAATGGGCATAGGTTCTCTATTTGGGCCCAATACGAGAGTAAAAGGCCCAACACATCGACTTAGCCGATAGATGGAACAAGTATGAGTCGGGAGTCCTTATCATCGTAATTTGTCGAAGATTAGTACGAGAATAAACATCATATAGGTCAAATAGCCCTAGGTTCTCTATTTGGGCCCAATACGAGAGTTAGAGGCCCAACACACCTTTTCAGTCGATAGATGGAACAAGTATGAGTTGGGAGTCCTTATCATTGTAATTTGCCGAAGAGTAGTACGAGAATAAACATTATATAGACCAAATGGACCAAGGTTCTCTATTTGGGCCCAATAAGAGAGTTTGAGGCCCAACACACCTTCTTAGCCGATAGATGGAACAAGTATGAGTCGGGAGTCCTTATCATTGTAATTTGTCAAAGAGTAGTACGAGAATAAACATCATATAGACCAAATGGGCCTAGGTTCTCTATTTGGGCCCAATACGAGAGTAAGAGGCCCAACACACCTTCTTAGCCGATAGATGGAACAAGTATGAGTCGGGAGTCCTTATCATCGTAATTTGCCGAAGAGTAGTACAAGAATAAACATCATATAGACCAAATCAGCCTAGGTTCTCTATTTGGGCCCAATACGAGAGTTAGAGGCCCAACATACCTTCTTTGTCGATAGATGGAACAACTATGAGTCTGGTGTCCTTATCATCGTAATTTGTCGAAGAGTACTACGAGAATAAACATCATATAGACCAAATGGTCCTAGGTTTTCTATTTGGGCCCAATACGAGAGTTAGAGGCCCAACACACCTTCTTAGCCGATAGATGGAACAAGTATGAGTCGGGAGTCCTTATCATTGTAATTTGTCAAAGAGTAGTACGAGAATTAACATCATATAGACCAAATGGTCTAGGTTCTCTATTTGGGCCCAATACGAGAGTTAGAGGTCCAACACACCTTTTTAGTCGATAGATGGAACAAGTATGAGTTGGGAGTCCTTATCATTGTAATTTGCCGAAGAGTAGTACGAGAATAAACATCATATAGACCAAATGGACCTAGGTTCTCTATTTGGACCCAATAAGAGAGTTAGAGGCCCAACACGCCTTCTTAGCCGATAGATGGAACAAGTATGAGTCGGGAGTCCTTATCATTGTAATTTGTCAAAGAGTAGTACGAGAATAAACATCATATAGACCAAATGGGCCTAGGTTCTCTATTTGGGCCCAATACGAGAGTAAGAGGCCCAACACACCTTCTTAGCCGATAGATGGAACAAGTATGAGTCGGGTGTCCTTATCATCGTAATTTGTCAAAGAGTAGTACGAGAATAAACATCATATAGACCAAATGGACCTAGGTTCTCTATTTGGACCCAATAAGAGAGTTAGAGGCCCAACACGCCTTCTTAGCCGATAGATGGAACAAGTATGAGTCGGGAGTCCTTATCATTGTAATTTCTGAACGAGTAGTACGAGAATTAACATCATATAGACCAAATGGTCTAGGTTCTCTATTTGGGCCCAATACGAGAGTTAGAGGCCCAACACACCTTCTTTGCCGATAGATGGAACAACTATGAGTCGGGTGTCCTTATCATCGTAATTTGTCGAAGAGTACTACGAGAATAAACATCATATAGACCAAATGGGCCGAGGTTTTCTATTTGGGCCCAATACGAGAGTTATAGGCCCAATACACCTTTATAACCAATAGATGGAACAAGTATGAGTCGGGAGTCCTTATCATTGTAATTTGTGAACGAGTAGTACGAGAATAAACATCATATAGACCAAATGGGCCTAGGTTCTCTATTTGGGCCCAATACGAGAGTTAGAGGCCCAACACACCTTCTTAGCCGATATATGGAACAAGTATGAGTCGGGAGTCCTTATCATCGTAATTTGTCGAAGAGTAGTACGAGAATAAACATCATATAGACCAAATGGGCCTAGATTCTCTATTTGGGTCCAATACGAGAGTTAGAGGCCCAACACACCTTTTAGCCAATAGATGGAACAAGTATGAGTCGGGAGTCCTTATCATTGTAATTTGTCGAAGAGTAGTATGAGAATAAACATCATATACACCTAATGGGCCTAGGTTCTCTATTCGGGCCAATACGAGAGTTAGAGGCCCAACTCACCTTTTTTGCCGATAGATGGAACAAGTATGAGTCGAGAGTTCTTATCATTGTAATTTGTCAAAGAGTAGTACGAGAATTAACATCATATAGACCAAATGGGCATAGGTTCTCTATTTGGGCCCAATACGAGAGTAAAAGGCCCAACACACCGACTTAGCCGATAGATGGAACAAGTATGAGTCGGGAGTCCTTATCATCGTAATTTGTCGAAGATTAGTACGAGAATAAACATCATATAGGTCAAATAGCCCTAGGTTCTCTATTTGGGCCCAATACGAGAGTTAGAGGCCCAACACACCTTTTTAGTCGATAGATGGAACAAGTATGAGTTGGGAGTCCTTATCATTGTAATTTGCCGAAGAGTAGTACGAGAATAAACATCATATAGACCAAATGGACCTAGGTTCTCTATTTGGGCCCAATAAGAGAGTTTGAGGCCCAACACACCTTCTTAGCCGATAGATGGAACAAGTATGAGTCGGGAGTCCTTATCATTGTAATTTGTCAAAGAGTAGTACGAGAATAAACCTCATATAGACCAAATGGGTCTAGGTTCTCTATTTGTGCCCAATACGAAAGTAAGAGGCCCAACACACCTTCTTAGCCGATAGATGGAACAAGTATGAGTCGGGAGTCCTTATCATCGTAATTTGTCGAAGAGTAGTACAAGAATATACATCATATAGACCAAATCGGCCTAGGTTCTCTATTTGGGCCCAATACGATAGTTAGAAGCCCCACACACCTTTTTAGCCGATAGATGGAACAAGTATGAGTCGGGAGTCCTTATCATTGTAATTTGTCGAAGAGTAGTACGAGAATAAACATCATATAGATCAAATGGGCCCAGGTTCTCTATTTGGGCCAAATACGAGAGTTAGAGGCCCAACACACCTTCTTAGCCAATAGATGGAACAAGTATGAGTCCGGAGTCCTTATCATTCTAATTTGTCGAAGAGTAGTATGAGAATAAGCATCATATAGACCTAATGGGCTTAGGTTCTCTATTCGGGCCAATACGAGAGTTAGAGGCCCAACTCACCTTTTTTGCCGATAGATGGAACAAGTATGAGTCGGGAGTTCTTATCATTGTAATTTGTCAAAGAGTAGTACGAGAATTAACATCATATAGACCAAATGGTCGAGGTTCTCTATTTGGGCCCAATACGAGAGTTAGAGGCCCAACACACCTTTTAGTCGATAGATGGAACAAGTATGAGTTGGGAGTCCTTATCATTGTAATTTGCCGAAGAGTAGTACGAGAATAAACATCATATAGACCAAATGGACCTAGGTTCTCAATTTGGACCCAATAAGAGAGTTAGAGGCCCAACACGCCTTCTTAGCCGATAGATGGAACAAGTATGAGTCGGGAGTCCTTATCATTGTAATTTGTCAAAGAGTAGTACGAGAATAAACATCATATAGACCAAATGGGCCTAGGTTCTCTATTTGGGCCCAATACGAGAGTAAGAGGCCCAACACACCTTCTTAGCCGATAGATGGAACAAGTATGAGTCGGGTGTCCTTATCATCGTAATTTGTCGAAGAGTAGTACGAGAATAAACATCATATAGACCAAATGGGCCTAGGTTTTCTATTTGGGCCCAATACGAGAGTTAGAGGCCCAACACACCTTCTTAGCCAATAGATGGAACAAGTATGAGTCAGGAGTCCTTATCATTGTAATTTGTCAGAGAGTAGTACGAGAATAAACATCATATAGACCAAATGGGCCTAGGTTCTCTATTTGGGCCCAATACGAGAGTTAGAGGTCCAACACACCGTCTTTGCCGATAGATGGAACAACTATGAGTCGGGTGTCCTTATCATCGTAATTTGTCGAAGAGTACTACGAGAATAAACATCATATAGACCAAATGGGCCTAGGTTTTCTATTTGGGCCCAATACGAGAGTTAGAGGCCCAATACACCTTTTTAACCAATAGATGGAACAAGTATGAGTCGGGAGTCCTTATCATTGTAATTTGTCAAAGAGTAGTACGAGAATTAACATCATATAGACCAAATGGTCGAGGTTCTCTATTTGGGCCCAATACGATAGTTAGAGTTCCAACACACCTTCTTAGCCGATAGATGGAACAAGTATAAGCCGGGAGTCCTTATCATCGTAATTTGTCGAAGAGTAGTACGAGAATAAACATCATATAGACCACATGGGCCTAGGTTCTCTATTTGGGCCCAATACGAGAGTTAGAGTCCCAATACACTTTCTTAGTCGATAGATGGAACAAGTATGAATCGGGAGTCCTTATCATTGTAATTTGTCAAAGAGTAGTACAAGAATAAACATCATACAGACCAAATGGGCCTAGGTTCTCCATTTGGGCCCAATACGAGAGTAAGAGGCCCAACACACCTTCTTAGCCGATAGATGGAACAAGTACGAGTGGGGTGTCCTTATCATCGTAATTTGTCGAAGAGTACTACGAGAATAAACATCATATAGACCAAATGGGCCAAGGTTCTCTATTTGGGGCCCAATACAAGAGTTAGAGGCCCAATACACCTTTTTAACCAATAGATGGAACAAGTATGAGTCGGGAGTCCTTATCATTGTAATTTGTCGAAGAGTAGTACGAGAATAAACATCATATAGACCAAATGGGCCTCGGTTCTCTATTTGGGCCCCATACGAGAGTTAGAGGCTCAACACACCTTCTTCGCCAATAGATGGAACAAGTATGAGTCGGGAGTACTTATCATTGTAATTTGTCAAGGAGTAGTACGAGAATAAACATCATATAGACCAAATGGGCCTAGGTTCTCTATTTGAGCCCAATACAAAAGTTAGAGTTCCAACACATCTTCTTAGTTGATAGATGGAACAAGTATGAGTCCTGAGTCCTTATCATTGTAATTTGTCGAAAAATAGTACGAGAATAAACATCATATAGACTAAATGGGCTTAGATTCTCTATTTGGGCCCAATACGAGAGTTAGAGGCCCAACACACCTTTTTAGCCGATAGATGGAACAAGTATGAGTCGGGAGTCCTTATCATTGTAATTTGTTGAAGAGTAGTACGAGAATAAACATCATATAGACCAAACGGGCCAAGGTTCTATATTTGGGCCCAATACGAGAGTTAGAGGCCCAACACACCTTCTTAGCAGATAGATGGAACAAGTATGAGTCGGGAGTCCTTATAATCGTAATTTGTCGAAGAGTAGTACGAGAATAAACATCATGTAGACCAAAATGGCCTAGGTTCTCTATTTCGGCCCAATACGAGAGTTAGAGTCGCAACATACCATCTTAGCCGATAGATGGAACAAGTATGAGTCGGGAGTCCTTATCATTGTAATTTGTCGAAGAGTAGTACGAGAATCAACATCATATAGACCAAATGAGTCTAGGTTCTCTATTTGGGCCCAATACGAGAGTTAGAGTTCCAACACACCTTCTTGGCCGATAGATGGAACAAGTATGAGTCGGGAGTCCTTATCATCGTAATTTGTCGAAGAGTAGTACGAGAATAAACATCATATAAACCACATGGGGCCTAGGTTCTCTATTTGGGCCCAATACGAAAGTTAGAGTCCCAATACACCTTCTAGTCGATAGATGGAACAAGTATGAATCGGGAGTCCTTATCATTGTAATTTGTCAAAAAGTAGTACAAGAATAAACATCATATAGACCAAATGGGCCTAGGTTCTCTATTTGGGCCCAATACGAGAGTTAGAGACCAACACACCGACTTAGCCGATAGATGGAACAAGTATGAGCCGGGAGTCCTTATCATCGTAATTTGTCGAAGATTAGTACGAGAATAAACATCATATAGGCCAAATGGCCCTAGGTTCTCTATTGGGCCCAATAAGAGAGTTAGAGTCCCAACACACCTTTTTAGCCGATAGATAGAACAAGTATGAGTCGGGAGTCCTTATCATTGTAATTTGTCGAAGAGAAGTACGAGAATAAATATCATATAGTCCAAATGGACCTAGGTTCTCTATTTGGGCCCCAATAAAAAGTTAGAGGCCCAACACGCCTTCTTAGCCGATAGATGGAACAAGTATGAGTCGGGAGTCCTTATTATTGTAATTTGTGAACGAGTAGTACGAGAATAAACATCATATAGACCAAATGGGCCTAGGTTTTCTATTTGGGCCCAATACGAGAGTTAGAGGCCCAACACACCTTCTTAGCCGATAGATGGAACAAGTATGAGTCGGGAGTCCTTATCATCGTAATTTGTCGAAGAGTAGTACGAGAATAAACATCATATAGACCAAATGGGCCTAGATTCTCTATTTGGGTCCAATACGAGAGTTAGAGGCCCAACACACCTTTTAGCCAATAGATGGAACAAGTATGAGTCGGGAGTCCTTATCATTGTAATTTGTCGAAGAGTAGTATGAGTATAAACATCATATAGACCTAATGGGCCTAGGTTCTGTATTCGGGCCAATACGAGAGTTAGAGGCCCAACTCACCTTTTTAGCCGATAGATGGAACAAGTATGAGTCGGGAGTTCTTATCATTGTAATTTGTCAAAGAGTAGTACGAGAATTAACATCATATAGACCAAATGGGCATAGGTTCTCTATTTGGGCCCAATACGAGAGTAGAAGGCCCAACACACCGACTTAGCCGATAGATGGAACAAGTATGAGTCGGGAGTCCTTATCATCGTAATTTGTCGAAGATTAGTACGAGAATAAACATCATATAGGTCAAATAGCCCTAGGTTCTCTATTTGGGCCCCAATACGAGAGTTAGAGGCCCAACACACCTTTTTAGTCGATAGATGGAACACGTATGAGTTGGGAGTCCTTATTATTGTAATTTGCCGAAGAGTAGTACGAGAATAAACATCATATAGACCAAATGGACCTAGGTTCTCTATTTGGGCCCAATAAGAGAGTTTGAGGCCCAACACACCTTCTTAGCCGATAGATGGAACAAGTATGAGTCGGGAGTCCTTATCATTGTAATTTGTCAAAGAGTAGTACGAGAATAAACATCATATAGACCAAATGGGCCTAGGTTCTCTATTTGGGCCCAATACGAGAGTAAGAGGCACAACACACCTTCTTAGCCGATAGATGGAACAAGTATGAGTCGGGAGTCCTTATCATCGTAATTTGTCGAAGAGTAGTACAAGAATATACATCATATAGACCAAATCGGCCTAGGTTCTCTATTTGGGCCAATTACGATAGTTAGAGGCCCAACACACCTTTTTAGCCGATAGATGGAACAAGTATGAGTCGGGAGTCCTTATCATTGTAATTTGTCGAAGAGTAGTACGATAATAAACATCATATAGATCAAATGGGCCTAGGTTCTCTATTTGGGCCAAATACGAGAGTTAGAGGCCCAACACACCTTCTTAGCAATTAGATGGAACAAGTATGAGTCGGGAATCCTTATCATTCTAATTTGTCGAAGAGTAGTATGAGAATAAGCATCATATAGACCTAATGGGCTTAGGTTCTCTATTCGGGCCAATACGAGAGTTAGAGGCCCAACTCACCTTTTTTGCCGATAGATGGAACAAGTATGAGTCGGGAGTTCTTATCATTGTAATTTGTCAAAGAGTAGTACGAGAATTAACATCATATAGACCAAATGGTCGAGGTTCTCTATTTGGCCCAATACGAGAGTTAGAGGCCCAACACACCTTTTTAGTCGATAGATGGAACAAGTATGAGTTGGGAGTCCTTATCATTGTAATTTGCCGAAGAGTAGTACGAGAATAAACATCATATAGACCAAATGGACCTAGGTTCTCTATTTGAACCCAATAAGAGAGTTAGAGGCCCAACACGCCTTCTTAGCCGATAGATGGAACAAGTATGAGTCGGGAGTCCTTATCATTGTAATTTCTGAACGAGTAGTACGAGAATAAACATCATATAGACCAAATGGGCCTAGGTTCTCTATTTGGGCCCAATACGAGAGTTAGAGGCCCAACACACCTTCTTAGCCGATAGATGGAACAAGTATGAGTCGGGAGTCCTTATCATCGTAATTTGTCGAAGAGTAGTACGAGAATAAACATCATATAGACCAAATGGGCCTAGATTCTCTATTTGGGTCCAATACGAGAGTTAGAGGCCCAACACACCTTTTAGCCAATAGATGGAACAAGTATGAGTCGGGAGTCCTTATCATTGTAATTTGTCGAAGAGTAGTATGAGAATAAACATCATATAGACCTAATGGTCCTAGGTTCTCTATTCGGGCCAATACGAGAGTTAGAGGCCCAACTCACCTTTTTAGCCGATAGATGGAACAAGTATGAGTCGGGAGTTCTTATCATTGTATGTTGTCAAAGAGTAGTACGAGAATTAACATCATATAGACCAAATGGGCATAGGTTCTCTATTTGGGCCCAATACGAGAGTAAAAGGCCCAACACACCGACTTAGCCGATAGATGGAACAAGTTTGAGTCGGAGTCCTTATCATCGTAATTTGTCGAAGATTAGTACGAGAATAAACATCATATAGGTCAAATAGCCCTAGGTTCTCTATTTTGGCCCAATACGAGAGTTAGAGGCCCAACACACCTTTTTAGTCGATAGATGGAACAAGTATGAGTTGGGAGTCCTTATCATTGTAATTTGCCGAAGAGTAGTACGAGAATAAACATCATATAGACCAAATGGACCTAGGTTCTCTATTTGGGCCCAATAAGAGAGTTTGAGGCCCAACACACCTTCTTAGCCGATAAATGGAACAAGTATGAGTCGGGAGTCCTTATCATTGTAATTTGTCAAAGATTAGTACGAGAATAAACATCATATAGACCAAATGGGCCTAGGTTCTCTATTTGGGCCCAATACGAGAGTAAGAGGCCCAACACACCTTCTTAGCCGATAGATGGAACAAGTATGAGTCGGGAGTCCTTATCATCGTAATTTGTCGAAGAGTAGTACAAGAATATACATCATATAGACCAAATCGGCCTAGGTTCTCTATTTGGGCCCAATACGATAGTTAGAGGCCCAACACACCTTTTTAGCCGATAGATGGAACAAGTATGAGTCGGGAGTCCTTATCATTGTAATTTGTCGAAGAGTAGTACGAGAAGAAACATCATATAGATCAAATGGGCCTAGGTTCTCTATTTGGGCCCAATACGAGAGTTAGAGGCCCAACACACCTTCTTAGCCAATAGATGGAACAAGTATGAGTCGGGAGTCCTTACCATTGTAATTTGTCGAAGAGTAGTATGAGAATAAGCATCATATAGACCTAATGGGCTTAGGTTCTCTATTCGGGCCAATACGAGAGTTAGAGGCCCAACTCACCTTTTTAGCCGATAGATGGAACAAGTATGAGTCGGGAGTTCTTATCATTGTAATTTGTCAAAGAGTAGTACGAGAATTAACATCATATAGACCAAATGGTCTAGGTTCTCTATTTGGGCCCAATACGAGAGTTAGAGGCCCAACACACCTTTTTAGTCGATAGATGGAACAAGTATGAGTTGGGAGTCCTTATCATTGTAATTTGCCGAAGAGTAGTACGAGAATAAACATCATATAGACCAAATGGACCTAGGTTCTCTATTTGTGCCCAATAAGAGAGTTTGAGGCCCAACACACCTTCTTAGCCGATAGATGGAACAAGTATGAGTCGGGAGTCCTTATCATTGTAATTTGTCAAAGAGTAGTACGAGAATAAACATCATATAGACCAAATGGGCCTAGGTTCTCTATTTGGGCCCAATACGAGAGTAAGAGGCCCAACACACCTTCTTAGCCGATAGATGGAACAAGTATGAGTCGGGAGTCCTTATCATCGTAATTTGTCGAAGAGTAGTACGAGAATATACATCATATAGACCAAATCGGCCTAGGTTCTTTATTTGGGCCCAATACGTTAGTTAGAGGCCCAACACACCTTTTTAGCCGATAGATGGAACAAGTATGAGTCGGGAGTCCTTATCATTGTAATTTGTATAAGAGTAGTACGAGAATAACATCATATAGATCAAATGGGCCTAGGTTCTCTATTTCGGCCCAATACGAGAGTTAGAGGCCCAACACACCTTCTTAGCCAATAGATGGAACAAGTATGAGTCGGGAGTCCTTATCATCGTAATTTGTCGAAGAGTACTACGAGAATAAACATCATATAGACCAAATGGGCCTAGGTTTTCTATTTGGGCCCAATACGAGAGTTAGAAGCCCAATAAACCTCTTTAACCAATAGATGGAACAAGTATGAGTCGGGAGTCCTTATCATTGTAATTTGTGAACGAGTAGTACGAGAATAAACATCATATAGACCAAATGGGCCTAGGTTCTCTATTGGGGCCCAATACGAGAGTTAGAGGCCCAACACACCTTCTTAGCCAATAGATGGAACAAGTATGAGTCGGGAGTCCTTACCATTGTAATTTGTCGAAGAGTAGTATGAGAATAAGCATCATATAGACCTAATGGGCTTAGGTTCTCTAGTCGGGCCAATACGAGAGTTAGAGGCCCAACTCACCTTTTTAGCCGATAGATGGAACAAGTATGAGTCGGGAGTTCTTATCATTGTAATTTGTCAAAGAGTAGTACGAGAATTAACATCATATAGACCAAATGGTCTAGGTTCTCTATTTGGGCCCAATACGAGAGTTAGAGGCCCAACACACCTTTTTAGTCGATAGATGGAACAAGTATGAGTTGGGAGTCCTT
>NW_027368160.1:0-51867 GCF_046119375.1 Phyllobates terribilis
AAAGCAAAAAATTTCAGAATTGCACCTTGCAATGTGGAGATATTACTGTTTGTGCATTTACAATATTCATTGATTTTTGCCATTGAAAAACGTCCAGAAATGTTTGAAGCTACTGACTGAATGAAAGGAGCTGGCATCTCACTCTCTTTGAATCTTCTTTATCATGCTAGGATTAGCAGGAAAAAGCAAAAAATTTCAGAATTGCACCTTGCAATGTGGAGATATTACTGTTTGTGCATTTACAATATTCATTGATTTTTGCCATTGAAAAACATGTTTTTCATATACCAGAAATGTTTGAAGCTACTGACTGAATGAAAGGAGCTGGCATCTCACTCTCTTTGAATCTTCTTTATCATGCTAGGATTAGCAGGAAAAAGCAAAAAATTTCAGAATTGCACCTTGCAATGTGGAGATATTACTGTTTGTGCATTTACAATATTCATTGATTTTTGCCATTGAAAAACATGTTTTTCATATACCAGAAATGTTTGAAGCTACTGACTGAATGAAAGGAGCTGGCATCTCACTCTCTTTGAATCTTCTTTATCATGCTAGGATTAACAGGAAAAAGCAAAAAATTTCAGAATTGCACCTTGCAATGTGGAGATATTACTGTTTGTGCATTTACAATATTCATTGATTTTTGCCATTGAAAAACATGTTTTTCATATACCAGAAATGTTTGAAGCTACTGACTGAATGAAAGGAGCTGGCATCTCACTCTTTGAATCTTCTTTATCATGCTAGGATTAGCAGGAAAAAGCAAAAAATTTCAGAATTGCACCTTGCAATGTGGAGATATTACTGTTTGTGCATTTACAATATTCATTGATTTTTGCCATTGAAAAACATGTTTTTCATATACCAGAAATGTTTGAAGCTACTGACTGAATGAAAGGAGCTGGCATCTCACTCTCTTTGAATCTTCTTTATCATGCTAGGATTAACAGGAAAAAGCAAAAAATTTCAGAATTGCACCTTGCAATGTGGAGATATTACTGTTTGTGCATTTACAATATTCATTGATTTTTGCCATTGAAAAACATGTTTTTCATATACCAGAAATGTTTGAAGCTACTGACTGAATGAAAGGAGCTGGCATCTCACTCTCTTTGAATCTTCTTTATCATGCCAGGATTAACAGGAAAAAGCAAAAAATTTCAGAATTGCACCTTGCAATGTGGAGATATTACTGTTTGTGCATTTACAATATTCATTGATTTTTGCCATTGAAAAACGTCCAGAAATGTTTGAAGCTACTGACTGAATGAAAGGAGCGGCATCTCACTCTCTTTGAATCTTCTTTATCATGCTAGGATTAGCAGGAAAAAGCAAAAAATTTCAGAATTGCACCTTGCAATGTGGAGATATTACTGTTTGTGCATTTACAATATTCATTGATTTTTGCCATTGAAAAACATGTTTTTCATATACCAGAAATGTTTGAAGCTACTGACTGAATGAAAGGAGCTGGCATCTCACTCTCTTTGAATCTTCTTTATCATGCTAGGATTAGCAGGAAAAAGCAAAAAATTTCAGAATTGCACCTTGCAATGTGGAGATATTACTGTTTGTGCATTTACAATATTCATTGATTTTTGCCATTGAAAAACATGTTTTTCATATACCAGAAATGTTTGAAGCTACTGACTGAATGAAAGGAGCTGGCATCTCACTCTCTTTGAATCTTCTTTATCATGCTAGGATTAACGGGAAAAATCAAAAAATTTCAGAATTGCACCTTGCAATGTGGAGATATTACTGTTTGTGCATTTACAATATTCATTGATTTTTGCCATTGAAAAACGTCCAGAAATGTTTGAAGCTACTGACTGAATGAAAGGAGCTGGCATCTCACTCTCTTTGAATCTTCTTTATCATGCTAGGATTAGCAGGAAAAAGCAAAATTCAGAATTGCACCTTGCAATGTGGAGATATTACTGTTTGTGCATTTACAATATTCATTGATTTTTGCCATTGAAAAACGTTTTTCATATACCAGAAATGTTTGAAGCTACTGACTGAATGAAAGGAGCTGGCATCTCACTCTCTTTGAATCTTCTTTATCATGCTAGGATTAACAGGAAAAAGCAAAAAATTTCAGAATTGCACCTTGCAATGTGGAGATATTACTGTTTGTGCATTTACAATATTCATTGATTTTTGCCATTGAAAAACGTCCAGAAATGTTTGAAGCTACTGACTGAATGAAAGGAGCTGGCATCTCACTCTCTTTGAATCTTTATCATGCTAGGATTAGCAGGAAAAAGCAAAAAATTTCAGAATTGCACCTTGCAATGTGGAGATATTACTGTTTGTGAATTTACAATATTCATTGATTTTTGCTATTGAAAAACATGTTTTTCATATACCAGAAATGTTTGAAGCTACTGACTGAATGAAAGGAGCTGGCATCTCACTCTCTTTGAATCTTCTTTATCATGCTAGGATTAACAGGAAAAAGCAAAAAATTTCAGAATTGCACCTTGCAATGTGGAGATATTACTGTTTGTGCATTTACAATATTCATTGATTTTTGCCATTGAAAAACATGTTTTTCATATACCAGAAATGTTTGAAGCTACTGACTGAATGAAAGGAGCTGGCATCTCACTCTCTTTGAATCTTCTTTATCATGCTAGGATTAACAGGAAAAAGCAAAAAATTTCAGAATTGCACCTTGCAATGTGGAGATATTACTGTTTGTGCATTTACAATATTCATTGATTTTTGCCATTGAAAAACGTCCAGAAATGTTTGAAGCTACTGACTGAATGAAAGGAGCTGGCATCTCACTCTCTTTGAATCTTCTTTATCATGCTAGGATTAGCAGGAAAAAGCAAAAAATTTCAGAATTGCACCTTGCAATGTGGAGATATTACTGTTTGTGCATTTACAATATTCATTGATTTTTGCCATTGAAAAACATGTTTTTCATATACCAGAAATGTTTGAAGCTACTGACTGAATGAAAGGAGCTGGCATCTCACTCTCTTTGAATCTTCTTTATCATGCTAGGATTAGCAGGAAAAAGCAAAAAATTTCAGAATTGCACCTTGCAATGTGGAGATATTACTGTTTGTGCATTTACAATATTCATTGATTTTTGCCATTGAAAAACATGTTTTTCATATACCAGAAATGTTTGAAGCTACTGACTGAATGAAAGGAGCTGGCATCTCACTCTCTTTGAATCTTCTTTATCATGCTAGGATTAACAGGAAAAATCAAAAAATTTCAGAATTGCACCTTGCAATGTGGAGATATTACTGTTTGTGCATTTACAATATTCATTGATTTTTGCCATTGAAAAACATGTTTTTCATATTCCAGAAATGTTTGAAGCTACTGACTGAATGAAAGGAGCTGGCATCTCACTCTCTTTGAATCTTCTTTATCATGCTAGGATTAACAGGAAAAAGCAAAAAATTTCAGAATTGCACCTTGCAATGTGGAGATATTACTGTTTGTGCATTTACAATATTCATTGATTTTTGCCATTGAAAAACGTCCAGAAATGTTTGAAGCTACTGACTGAATGAAAGGAGCTGGCATCTCACTCTCTTTGAATCTTCTTTATCATGCTAGGATTAGCAGGAAAAAGCAAAAAATTTCAGAATTGCACCTTGCAATGTGGAGATATTACTGTTTGTGCATTTACAATATTCATTGATTTTTGCCATTGAAAAACATGTTTTTCATATACCAGAAATGTTTGAAGCTACTGACTGAATGAAAGGAGCTGGCATCTCACTCTCTTTGAATCTTCTTTATCATGCTAGGATTAGCAGGAAAAAGCAAAAAATTTCAGAATTGCACCTTGCAATGTGGAGATATTACTGTTTGTGCATTTACAATATTCATTGATTTTTGCCATTGAAAAACATGTTTTTCATATACCAGAAATGTTTGAAGCTACTGACTGAATGAAAGGAGCTGGCATCTCACTCTCTTTGAATCTTCTTTATCATGCTAGGATTAACAGGAAAAAGCAAAAAATTTCAGAATTGCACCTTGCAATGTGGAGATATTACTGTTTGTGCATTTACAATATTCATTGATTTTAGCCATTGAAAAACGTCCAGAAATGTTTGAAGCTACTGACTGAATGAAAGGAGCTGGCATCTCACTCTCTTTGAATCTTCTTTATCATGCTAGGATTAACAGGAAAAATCAAAAAATTTCAGAATTGCACCTTGCAATGTGGAGATATTACTGTTTGTGCATTTACAATATTCATTGATTTTTGCCATTGAAAAACATGTTTTTCATATTCCAGAAATGTTTGAAGCTACTGACTGAATGAAAGGAGCTGGCATCTCACTCTCTTTGAATCTTCTTTATCATGCTAGGATTAACAGGAAAAAGCAAAAAATTTCAGAATTGCACCTTGCAATGTGGAGATATTACTGTTTGTGCATTTACAATATTCATTGATTTTTGCCATTGAAAAACGTCCAGAAATGTTTGAAGCTACTGACTGAATGAAAGGAGCTGGCATCTCACTCTCTTTGAATCTTCTTTATCATGCTAGGATTAGCAGGAAAAAGCAAAAAATTTCAGAATTGCACCTTGCAATGTGGAGATATTACTGTTTGTGCATTTACAATATTCATTGATTTTTGCCATTGAAAAACATGTTTTTCATATACCAGAAATGTTTGAAGCTACTGACTGAATGAAAGGAGCTGGCATCTCACTCTCTTTGAATCTTCTTTATCATGCTAGGATTAGCAGGAAAAAGCAAAAAATTTCAGAATTGCACCTTGCAATGTGGAGATATTACTGTTTGTGCATTTACAATATTCATTGATTTTTGCCATTGAAAAACATGTTTTTCATATACCAGAAATGTTTGAAGCTACTGACTGAATGAAAGGAGCTGGCATCTCACTCTCTTTGAATCTTCTTTATCATGCTAGGATTAACGGGAAAAATCAAAAAATTTCAGAATTGCACCTTGCAATGTGGAGATATTACTGTTTGTGCATTTACAATATTCATTGATTTTTGCCATTGAAAAACGTCCAGAAATGTTTGAAGCTACTGACTGAATGAAAGGAGCTGGCATCTCACTCTCTTTGAATCTTCTTTATCATGCTAGGATTAGCAGGAAAAAGCAAAATTCAGAATTGCACCTTGCAATGTGGAGATATTACTGTTTGTGCATTTACAATATTCATTGATTTTTGCCATTGAAAAACGTTTTTCATATACCAGAAATGTTTGAAGCTACTGACTGAATGAAAGGAGCTGGCATCTCACTCTCTTTGAATCTTCTTTATCATGCTAGGATTAACAGGAAAAAGCAAAAAATTTCAGAATTGCACCTTGCAATGTGGAGATATTACTGTTTGTGCATTTACAATATTCATTGATTTTTGCCATTGAAAAACGTCCAGAAATGTTTGAAGCTACTGACTGAATGAAAGGAGCTGGCATCTCACTCTCTTTGAATCTTTATCATGCTAGGATTAGCAGGAAAAAGCAAAAAATTTCAGAATTGCACCTTGCAATGTGGAGATATTACTGTTTGTGAATTTACAATATTCATTGATTTTTGCTATTGAAAAACATGTTTTTCATATACCAGAAATGTTTGAAGCTACTGACTGAATGAAAGGAGCTGGCATCTCACTCTCTTTGAATCTTCTTTATCATGCTAGGATTAACAGGAAAAAGCAAAAAATTTCAGAATTGCACCTTGCAATGTGGAGATATTACTGTTTGTGCATTTACAATATTCATTGATTTTTGCCATTGAAAAACATGTTTTTCATATACCAGAAATGTTTGAAGCTACTGACTGAATGAAAGGAGCTGGCATCTCACTCTCTTTGAATCTTCTTTATCATGCTAGGATTAACAGGAAAAAGCAAAAAATTTCAGAATTGCACCTTGCAATGTGGAGATATTACTGTTTGTGCATTTACAATATTCATTGATTTTTGCCATTGAAAAACGTCCAGAAATGTTTGAAGCTACTGACTGAATGAAAGGAGCTGGCATCTCACTCTCTTTGAATCTTCTTTATCATGCTAGGATTAGCAGGAAAAAGCAAAAAATTTCAGAATTGCACCTTGCAATGTGGAGATATTACTGTTTGTGCATTTACAATATTCATTGATTTTTGCCATTGAAAAACATGTTTTTCATATACCAGAAATGTTTGAAGCTACTGACTGAATGAAAGGAGCTGGCATCTCACTCTCTTTGAATCTTCTTTATCATGCTAGGATTAGCAGGAAAAAGCAAAAAATTTCAGAATTGCACCTTGCAATGTGGAGATATTACTGTTTGTGCATTTACAATATTCATTGATTTTTGCCATTGAAAAACATGTTTTTCATATACCAGAAATGTTTGAAGCTACTGACTGAATGAAAGGAGCTGGCATCTCACTCTCTTTGAATCTTCTTTATCATGCTAGGATTAACAGGAAAAAGCAAAAAATTTCAGAATTGCACCTTGCAATGTGGAGATATTACTGTTTGTGCATTTACAATATTCATTGATTTTTGCCATTGAAAAACATGTTTTTCATATACCAGAAATGTTTGAAGCTACTGACTGAATGAAAGGAGCTGGCATCTCACTCTTTGAATCTTCTTTATCATGCTAGGATTAGCAGGAAAAAGCAAAAAATTTCAGAATTGCACCTTGCAATGTGGAGATATTACTGTTTGTGCATTTACAATATTCATTGATTTTTGCCATTGAAAAACATGTTTTTCATATACCAGAAATGTTTGAAGCTACTGACTGAATGAAAGGAGCTGGCATCTCACTCTCTTTGAATCTTCTTTATCATGCTAGGATTAACAGGAAAAAGCAAAAAATTTCAGAATTGCACCTTGCAATGTGGAGATATTACTGTTTGTGCATTTACAATATTCATTGATTTTTGCCATTGAAAAACATGTTTTTCATATACCAGAAATGTTTGAAGCTACTGACTGAATGAAAGGAGCTGGCATCTCACTCTCTTTGAATCTTCTTTATCATGCCAGGATTAACAGGAAAAAGCAAAAAATTTCAGAATTGCACCTTGCAATGTGGAGATATTACTGTTTGTGCATTTACAATATTCATTGATTTTTGCCATTGAAAAACGTCCAGAAATGTTTGAAGCTACTGACTGAATGAAAGGAGCTGGCATCTCACTCTCTTTGAATCTTCTTTATCATGCTAGGATTAGCAGGAAAAAGCAAAAAATTTCAGAATTGCACCTTGCAATGTGGAGATATTACTGTTTGTGCATTTACAATATTCATTGATTTTTGCCATTGAAAAACATGTTTTTCATATACCAGAAATGTTTGAAGCTACTGACTGAATGAAAGGAGCTGGCATCTCACTCTCTTTGAATCTTCTTTATCATGCTAGGATTAGCAGGAAAAAGCAAAAAATTTCAGAATTGCACCTTGCAATGTGGAGATATTACTGTTTGTGCATTTACAATATTCATTGATTTTTGCCATTGAAAAACATGTTTTTCATATACCAGAAATGTTTGAAGCTACTGACTGAATGAAAGGAGCTGGCATCTCACTCTCTTTGAATCTTCTTTATCATGCTAGGATTAACGGGAAAAATCAAAAAATTTCAGAATTGCACCTTGCAATGTGGAGATATTACTGTTTGTGCATTTACAATATTCATTGATTTTTGCCATTGAAAAACGTCCAGAAATGTTTGAAGCTACTGACTGAATGAAAGGAGCTGGCATCTCACTCTCTTTGAATCTTCTTTATCATGCTAGGATTAGCAGGAAAAAGCAAAATTCAGAATTGCACCTTGCAATGTGGAGATATTACTGTTTGTGCATTTACAATATTCATTGATTTTTGCCATTGAAAAACGTTTTTCATATACCAGAAATGTTTGAAGCTACTGACTGAATGAAAGGAGCTGGCATCTCACTCTCTTTGAATCTTCTTTATCATGCTAGGATTAACAGGAAAAAGCAAAAAATTTCAGAATTGCACCTTGCAATGTGGAGATATTACTGTTTGTGCATTTACAATATTCATTGATTTTTGCCATTGAAAAACGTCCAGAAATGTTTGAAGCTACTGACTGAATGAAAGGAGCTGGCATCTCACTCTCTTTGAATCTTTATCATGCTAGGATTAGCAGGAAAAAGCAAAAAATTTCAGAATTGCACCTTGCAATGTGGAGATATTACTGTTTGTGAATTTACAATATTCATTGATTTTTGCTATTGAAAAACATGTTTTTCATATACCAGAAATGTTTGAAGCTACTGACTGAATGAAAGGAGCTGGCATCTCACTCTCTTTGAATCTTCTTTATCATGCTAGGATTAACAGGAAAAAGCAAAAAATTTCAGAATTGCACCTTGCAATGTGGAGATATTACTGTTTGTGCATTTACAATATTCATTGATTTTTGCCATTGAAAAACATGTTTTTCATATACCAGAAATGTTTGAAGCTACTGACTGAATGAAAGGAGCTGGCATCTCACTCTCTTTGAATCTTCTTTATCATGCTAGGATTAACAGGAAAAAGCAAAAAATTTCAGAATTGCACCTTGCAATGTGGAGATATTACTGTTTGTGCATTTACAATATTCATTGATTTTTGCCATTGAAAAACGTCCAGAAATGTTTGAAGCTACTGACTGAATGAAAGGAGCTGGCATCTCACTCTCTTTGAATCTTCTTTATCATGCTAGGATTAGCAGGAAAAAGCAAAAAATTTCAGAATTGCACCTTGCAATGTGGAGATATTACTGTTTGTGCATTTACAATATTCATTGATTTTTGCCATTGAAAAACATGTTTTTCATATACCAGAAATGTTTGAAGCTACTGACTGAATGAAAGGAGCTGGCATCTCACTCTCTTTGAATCTTCTTTATCATGCTAGGATTAGCAGGAAAAAGCAAAAAATTTCAGAATTGCACCTTGCAATGTGGAGATATTACTGTTTGTGCATTTACAATATTCATTGATTTTTGCCATTGAAAAACATGTTTTTCATATACCAGAAATGTTTGAAGCTACTGACTGAATGAAAGGAGCTGGCATCTCACTCTCTTTGAATCTTCTTTATCATGCTAGGATTAACAGGAAAAATCAAAAAATTTCAGAATTGCACCTTGCAATGTGGAGATATTACTGTTTGTGCATTTACAATATTCATTGATTTTTGCCATTGAAAAACATGTTTTTCATATTCCAGAAATGTTTGAAGCTACTGACTGAATGAAAGGAGCTGGCATCTCACTCTCTTTGAATCTTCTTTATCATGCTAGGATTAACAGGAAAAAGCAAAAAATTTCAGAATTGCACCTTGCAATGTGGAGATATTACTGTTTGTGCATTTACAATATTCATTGATTTTTGCCATTGAAAAACGTCCAGAAATGTTTGAAGCTACTGACTGAATGAAAGGAGCTGGCATCTCACTCTCTTTGAATCTTCTTTATCATGCTAGGATTAGCAGGAAAAAGCAAAAAATTTCAGAATTGCACCTTGCAATGTGGAGATATTACTGTTTGTGCATTTACAATATTCATTGATTTTTGCCATTGAAAAACATGTTTTTCATATACCAGAAATGTTTGAAGCTACTGACTGAATGAAAGGAGCTGGCATCTCACTCTCTTTGAATCTTCTTTATCATGCTAGGATTAGCAGGAAAAAGCAAAAAATTTCAGAATTGCACCTTGCAATGTGGAGATATTACTGTTTGTGCATTTACAATATTCATTGATTTTTGCCATTGAAAAACATGTTTTTCATATACCAGAAATGTTTGAAGCTACTGACTGAATGAAAGGAGCTGGCATCTCACTCTCTTTGAATCTTCTTTATCATGCTAGGATTAACAGGAAAAAGCAAAAAATTTCAGAATTGCACCTTGCAATGTGGAGATATTACTGTTTGTGCATTTACAATATTCATTGATTTTTGCCATTGAAAAACGTCCAGAAATGTTTGAAGCTACTGACTGAATGAAAGGAGCTGGCATCTCACTCTCTTTGAATCTTCTTTATCATGCTAGGATTAGCAGGAAAAAGCAAAAAATTTCAGAATTGCACCTTGCAATGTGGAGATATTACTGTTTGTGCATTTACAATATTCATTGATTTTTGCCATTGAAAAACATGTTTTTCATATACCAGAAATGTTTGAAGCTACTGACTGAATGAAAGGAGCTGGCATCTCACTCTCTTTGAATCTTCTTTATCATGCTAGGATTAGCAGGAAAAAGCAAAAAATTTCAGAATTGCACCTTGCAATGTGGAGATATTACTGTTTGTGCATTTACAATATTCATTGATTTTTGCCATTGAAAAACATGTTTTTCATATACCAGAAATGTTTGAAGCTACTGACTGAATGAAAGGAGCTGGCATCTCACTCTCTTTGAATCTTCTTTATCATGCTAGGATTAACAGGAAAAATCAAAAAATTTCAGAATTGCACCTTGCAATGTGGAGATATTACTGTTTGTGCATTTACAATATTCATTGATTTTTGCCATTGAAAAACATGTTTTTCATATTCCAGAAATGTTTGAAGCTACTGACTGAATGAAAGGAGCTGGCATCTCACTCTCTTTGAATCTTCTTTATCATGCTAGGATTAACAGGAAAAAGCAAAAAATTTCAGAATTGCACCTTGCAATGTGGAGATATTACTGTTTGTGCATTTACAATATTCATTGATTTTTGCCATTGAAAAACGTCCAGAAATGTTTGAAGCTACTGACTGAATGAAAGGAGCTGGCATCTCACTCTCTTTGAATCTTCTTTATCATGCTAGGATTAGCAGGAAAAAGCAAAAAATTTCAGAATTGCACCTTGCAATGTGGAGATATTACTGTTTGTGCATTTACAATATTCATTGATTTTTGCCATTGAAAAACATGTTTTTCATATACCAGAAATGTTTGAAGCTACTGACTGAATGAAAGGAGCTGGCATCTCACTCTCTTTGAATCTTCTTTATCATGCTAGGATTAGCAGGAAAAAGCAAAAAATTTCAGAATTGCACCTTGCAATGTGGAGATATTACTGTTTGTGCATTTACAATATTCATTGATTTTTGCCATTGAAAAACATGTTTTTCATATACCAGAAATGTTTGAAGCTACTGACTGAATGAAAGGAGCTGGCATCTCACTCTCTTTGAATCTTCTTTATCATGCTAGGATTAACAGGAAAAAGCAAAAAATTTCAGAATTGCACCTTGCAATGTGGAGATATTACTGTTTGTGCATTTACAATATTCATTGATTTTAGCCATTGAAAAACGTCCAGAAATGTTTGAAGCTACTGACTGAATGAAAGGAGCTGGCATCTCACTCTCTTTGAATCTTCTTTATCATGCTAGGATTAACAGGAAAAATCAAAAAATTTCAGAATTGCACCTTGCAATGTGGAGATATTACTGTTTGTGCATTTACAATATTCATTGATTTTTGCCATTGAAAAACATGTTTTTCATATTCCAGAAATGTTTGAAGCTACTGACTGAATGAAAGGAGCTGGCATCTCACTCTCTTTGAATCTTCTTTATCATGCTAGGATTAACAGGAAAAAGCAAAAAATTTCAGAATTGCACCTTGCAATGTGGAGATATTACTGTTTGTGCATTTACAATATTCATTGATTTTTGCCATTGAAAAACGTCCAGAAATGTTTGAAGCTACTGACTGAATGAAAGGAGCTGGCATCTCACTCTCTTTGAATCTTCTTTATCATGCTAGGATTAGCAGGAAAAAGCAAAAAATTTCAGAATTGCACCTTGCAATGTGGAGATATTACTGTTTGTGCATTTACAATATTCATTGATTTTTGCCATTGAAAAACATGTTTTTCATATACCAGAAATGTTTGAAGCTACTGACTGAATGAAAGGAGCTGGCATCTCACTCTCTTTGAATCTTCTTTATCATGCTAGGATTAGCAGGAAAAAGCAAAAAATTTCAGAATTGCACCTTGCAATGTGGAGATATTACTGTTTGTGCATTTACAATATTCATTGATTTTTGCCATTGAAAAACATGTTTTTCATATACCAGAAATGTTTGAAGCTACTGACTGAATGAAAGGAGCTGGCATCTCACTCTCTTTGAATCTTCTTTATCATGCTAGGATTAACGGGAAAAATCAAAAAATTTCAGAATTGCACCTTGCAATGTGGAGATATTACTGTTTGTGCATTTACAATATTCATTGATTTTTGCCATTGAAAAACGTCCAGAAATGTTTGAAGCTACTGACTGAATGAAAGGAGCTGGCATCTCACTCTCTTTGAATCTTCTTTATCATGCTAGGATTAGCAGGAAAAAGCAAAATTCAGAATTGCACCTTGCAATGTGGAGATATTACTGTTTGTGCATTTACAATATTCATTGATTTTTGCCATTGAAAAACGTTTTTCATATACCAGAAATGTTTGAAGCTACTGACTGAATGAAAGGAGCTGGCATCTCACTCTCTTTGAATCTTCTTTATCATGCTAGGATTAACAGGAAAAAGCAAAAAATTTCAGAATTGCACCTTGCAATGTGGAGATATTACTGTTTGTGCATTTACAATATTCATTGATTTTTGCCATTGAAAAACGTCCAGAAATGTTTGAAGCTACTGACTGAATGAAAGGAGCTGGCATCTCACTCTCTTTGAATCTTTATCATGCTAGGATTAGCAGGAAAAAGCAAAAAATTTCAGAATTGCACCTTGCAATGTGGAGATATTACTGTTTGTGAATTTACAATATTCATTGATTTTTGCTATTGAAAAACATGTTTTTCATATACCAGAAATGTTTGAAGCTACTGACTGAATGAAAGGAGCTGGCATCTCACTCTCTTTGAATCTTCTTTATCATGCTAGGATTAACAGGAAAAAGCAAAAAATTTCAGAATTGCACCTTGCAATGTGGAGATATTACTGTTTGTGCATTTACAATATTCATTGATTTTTGCCATTGAAAAACATGTTTTTCATATACCAGAAATGTTTGAAGCTACTGACTGAATGAAAGGAGCTGGCATCTCACTCTCTTTGAATCTTCTTTATCATGCTAGGATTAACAGGAAAAAGCAAAAAATTTCAGAATTGCACCTTGCAATGTGGAGATATTACTGTTTGTGCATTTACAATATTCATTGATTTTTGCCATTGAAAAACGTCCAGAAATGTTTGAAGCTACTGACTGAATGAAAGGAGCTGGCATCTCACTCTCTTTGAATCTTCTTTATCATGCTAGGATTAGCAGGAAAAAGCAAAAAATTTCAGAATTGCACCTTGCAATGTGGAGATATTACTGTTTGTGCATTTACAATATTCATTGATTTTTGCCATTGAAAAACATGTTTTTCATATACCAGAAATGTTTGAAGCTACTGACTGAATGAAAGGAGCTGGCATCTCACTCTCTTTGAATCTTCTTTATCATGCTAGGATTAGCAGGAAAAAGCAAAAAATTTCAGAATTGCACCTTGCAATGTGGAGATATTACTGTTTGTGCATTTACAATATTCATTGATTTTTGCCATTGAAAAACATGTTTTTCATATACCAGAAATGTTTGAAGCTACTGACTGAATGAAAGGAGCTGGCATCTCACTCTCTTTGAATCTTCTTTATCATGCTAGGATTAACAGGAAAAAGCAAAAAATTTCAGAATTGCACCTTGCAATGTGGAGATATTACTGTTTGTGCATTTACAATATTCATTGATTTTTGCCATTGAAAAACATGTTTTTCATATACCAGAAATGTTTGAAGCTACTGACTGAATGAAAGGAGCTGGCATCTCACTCTTTGAATCTTCTTTATCATGCTAGGATTAGCAGGAAAAAGCAAAAAATTTCAGAATTGCACCTTGCAATGTGGAGATATTACTGTTTGTGCATTTACAATATTCATTGATTTTTGCCATTGAAAAACATGTTTTTCATATACCAGAAATGTTTGAAGCTACTGACTGAATGAAAGGAGCTGGCATCTCACTCTCTTTGAATCTTCTTTATCATGCTAGGATTAACAGGAAAAAGCAAAAAATTTCAGAATTGCACCTTGCAATGTGGAGATATTACTGTTTGTGCATTTACAATATTCATTGATTTTTGCCATTGAAAAACATGTTTTTCATATACCAGAAATGTTTGAAGCTACTGACTGAATGAAAGGAGCTGGCATCTCACTCTCTTTGAATCTTCTTTATCATGCCAGGATTAACAGGAAAAAGCAAAAAATTTCAGAATTGCACCTTGCAATGTGGAGATATTACTGTTTGTGCATTTACAATATTCATTGATTTTTGCCATTGAAAAACGTCCAGAAATGTTTGAAGCTACTGACTGAATGAAAGGAGCTGGCATCTCACTCTCTTTGAATCTTCTTTATCATGCTAGGATTAGCAGGAAAAAGCAAAAAATTTCAGAATTGCACCTTGCAATGTGGAGATATTACTGTTTGTGCATTTACAATATTCATTGATTTTTGCCATTGAAAAACATGTTTTTCATATACCAGAAATGTTTGAAGCTACTGACTGAATGAAAGGAGCTGGCATCTCACTCTCTTTGAATCTTCTTTATCATGCTAGGATTAGCAGGAAAAAGCAAAAAATTTCAGAATTGCACCTTGCAATGTGGAGATATTACTGTTTGTGCATTTACAATATTCATTGATTTTTGCCATTGAAAAACATGTTTTTCATATACCAGAAATGTTTGAAGCTACTGACTGAATGAAAGGAGCTGGCATCTCACTCTCTTTGAATCTTCTTTATCATGCTAGGATTAACGGGAAAAATCAAAAAATTTCAGAATTGCACCTTGCAATGTGGAGATATTACTGTTTGTGCATTTACAATATTCATTGATTTTTGCCATTGAAAAACGTCCAGAAATGTTTGAAGCTACTGACTGAATGAAAGGAGCTGGCATCTCACTCTCTTTGAATCTTCTTTATCATGCTAGGATTAGCAGGAAAAAGCAAAATTCAGAATTGCACCTTGCAATGTGGAGATATTACTGTTTGTGCATTTACAATATTCATTGATTTTTGCCATTGAAAAACGTTTTTCATATACCAGAAATGTTTGAAGCTACTGACTGAATGAAAGGAGCTGGCATCTCACTCTCTTTGAATCTTCTTTATCATGCTAGGATTAACAGGAAAAAGCAAAAAATTTCAGAATTGCACCTTGCAATGTGGAGATATTACTGTTTGTGCATTTACAATATTCATTGATTTTTGCCATTGAAAAACGTCCAGAAATGTTTGAAGCTACTGACTGAATGAAAGGAGCTGGCATCTCACTCTCTTTGAATCTTTATCATGCTAGGATTAGCAGGAAAAAGCAAAAAATTTCAGAATTGCACCTTGCAATGTGGAGATATTACTGTTTGTGAATTTACAATATTCATTGATTTTTGCTATTGAAAAACATGTTTTTCATATACCAGAAATGTTTGAAGCTACTGACTGAATGAAAGGAGCTGGCATCTCACTCTCTTTGAATCTTCTTTATCATGCTAGGATTAACAGGAAAAAGCAAAAAATTTCAGAATTGCACCTTGCAATGTGGAGATATTACTGTTTGTGCATTTACAATATTCATTGATTTTTGCCATTGAAAAACATGTTTTTCATATACCAGAAATGTTTGAAGCTACTGACTGAATGAAAGGAGCTGGCATCTCACTCTCTTTGAATCTTCTTTATCATGCTAGGATTAACAGGAAAAAGCAAAAAATTTCAGAATTGCACCTTGCAATGTGGAGATATTACTGTTTGTGCATTTACAATATTCATTGATTTTTGCCATTGAAAAACGTCCAGAAATGTTTGAAGCTACTGACTGAATGAAAGGAGCTGGCATCTCACTCTCTTTGAATCTTCTTTATCATGCTAGGATTAGCAGGAAAAAGCAAAAAATTTCAGAATTGCACCTTGCAATGTGGAGATATTACTGTTTGTGCATTTACAATATTCATTGATTTTTGCCATTGAAAAACATGTTTTTCATATACCAGAAATGTTTGAAGCTACTGACTGAATGAAAGGAGCTGGCATCTCACTCTCTTTGAATCTTCTTTATCATGCTAGGATTAGCAGGAAAAAGCAAAAAATTTCAGAATTGCACCTTGCAATGTGGAGATATTACTGTTTGTGCATTTACAATATTCATTGATTTTTGCCATTGAAAAACATGTTTTTCATATACCAGAAATGTTTGAAGCTACTGACTGAATGAAAGGAGCTGGCATCTCACTCTCTTTGAATCTTCTTTATCATGCTAGGATTAACAGGAAAAATCAAAAAATTTCAGAATTGCACCTTGCAATGTGGAGATATTACTGTTTGTGCATTTACAATATTCATTGATTTTTGCCATTGAAAAACATGTTTTTCATATTCCAGAAATGTTTGAAGCTACTGACTGAATGAAAGGAGCTGGCATCTCACTCTCTTTGAATCTTCTTTATCATGCTAGGATTAACAGGAAAAAGCAAAAAATTTCAGAATTGCACCTTGCAATGTGGAGATATTACTGTTTGTGCATTTACAATATTCATTGATTTTTGCCATTGAAAAACGTCCAGAAATGTTTGAAGCTACTGACTGAATGAAAGGAGCTGGCATCTCACTCTCTTTGAATCTTCTTTATCATGCTAGGATTAGCAGGAAAAAGCAAAAAATTTCAGAATTGCACCTTGCAATGTGGAGATATTACTGTTTGTGCATTTACAATATTCATTGATTTTTGCCATTGAAAAACATGTTTTTCATATACCAGAAATGTTTGAAGCTACTGACTGAATGAAAGGAGCTGGCATCTCACTCTCTTTGAATCTTCTTTATCATGCTAGGATTAGCAGGAAAAAGCAAAAAATTTCAGAATTGCACCTTGCAATGTGGAGATATTACTGTTTGTGCATTTACAATATTCATTGATTTTTGCCATTGAAAAACATGTTTTTCATATACCAGAAATGTTTGAAGCTACTGACTGAATGAAAGGAGCTGGCATCTCACTCTCTTTGAATCTTCTTTATCATGCTAGGATTAACAGGAAAAAGCAAAAAATTTCAGAATTGCACCTTGCAATGTGGAGATATTACTGTTTGTGCATTTACAATATTCATTGATTTTAGCCATTGAAAAACGTCCAGAAATGTTTGAAGCTACTGACTGAATGAAAGGAGCTGGCATCTCACTCTCTTTGAATCTTCTTTATCATGCTAGGATTAACAGGAAAAATCAAAAAATTTCAGAATTGCACCTTGCAATGTGGAGATATTACTGTTTGTGCATTTACAATATTCATTGATTTTTGCCATTGAAAAACATGTTTTTCATATTCCAGAAATGTTTGAAGCTACTGACTGAATGAAAGGAGCTGGCATCTCACTCTCTTTGAATCTTCTTTATCATGCTAGGATTAACAGGAAAAAGCAAAAAATTTCAGAATTGCACCTTGCAATGTGGAGATATTACTGTTTGTGCATTTACAATATTCATTGATTTTTGCCATTGAAAAACGTCCAGAAATGTTTGAAGCTACTGACTGAATGAAAGGAGCTGGCATCTCACTCTCTTTGAATCTTCTTTATCATGCTAGGATTAGCAGGAAAAAGCAAAAAATTTCAGAATTGCACCTTGCAATGTGGAGATATTACTGTTTGTGCATTTACAATATTCATTGATTTTTGCCATTGAAAAACATGTTTTTCATATACCAGAAATGTTTGAAGCTACTGACTGAATGAAAGGAGCTGGCATCTCACTCTCTTTGAATCTTCTTTATCATGCTAGGATTAGCAGGAAAAAGCAAAAAATTTCAGAATTGCACCTTGCAATGTAGAGATATTACTGTTTGTGCATTTACAATATTCATTGATTTTTGCCATTGAAAATCATGTTTTTCATATACCAGAAATGTTTGAAGCTACTGACTGAATGAAAGGAGCTGGCATCTCACTCTCTTTGAATCTTCTTTATCATGCTAGGATTAACAGGAAAAAGCAAAAAATTTCAGAATTGCACCTTGCAATGTGGAGATATTACTGTTTGTGCATTTACAATATTCATTGATTTTAGCCATTGAAAAACGTCCAGAAATGTTTGAAGCTACTGACTGAATGAAAGGAGCTGGCATCTCACTCTCTTTGAATCTTCTTTATCATGCTAGGATTAGCAGGAAAAAGCAAAAAATTTCAGAATTGCACCTTGCAATGTGGAGATATTACTGTTTGTGCATTTACAATATTCATTGATTTTTGCCATTGAAAAACATGTTTTTCATATACCAGAAATGTTTGAAGCTACTGACTGAATGAAAGGAGCTGGCATCTCACTCTCTTTGAATCTTCTTTATCATGCTAGGATTAACAGGAAAAAGCAAAAAATTTCAGAATTGCACCTTGCAATGTGGAGATATTACTGTTTGTGCATTTACAATATTCATTGATTTTTGCCATTGAAAAACATGTTTTTCATATACCAGAAATGTTTGAAGCTACTGACTGAATGAAAGGAGCTGGCATCTCACTCTCTTTGAATCTTCTTTATCATGCTAGGATTAACAGGAAAAAGCAAAAAATTTCAGAATTGCACCTTGCATTGTGGAGATATTACTGTTTGTGCATTTACAATATTCATTGATTTTTGCCATTGAAAAACGTTTTTCATATACCAGAAATGTTTGAAGCTACTGACTGAATGAAAGGAGCTGGCATCTCACTCTCTTTGAATCTTCTTTATCATGCTAGGATTAGCAGGAAAAAGCAAAAAATTTCAGAATTGCACCTTGCAATGTGGAGATATTACTGTTTGTGCATTTACAATATTCATTGATTTTTGCCATTGAAAAACATGTTTTTCATATACCAGAAATGTTTGAAGCTACTGACTGAATGAAAGGAGCTGGCATCTCACTCTGAATCTTCTTTATCATGCTAGGATTAACAGGAAAAAGCAAAAAATTTCAGAATTGCACCTTGCAATGTGGAGATATTACTGTTTGTGCATTTACAATATTCATTGATTTTTGCCATTGAAAAACATGTTTTTCATATACCAGAAATGTTTGAAGCTACTGACTGAATGAAAGGAGCTGGCATCTCACTCTCTTTGAATCTTCTTTATCATGCTAGGATTAACAGGAAAAAGCAAAAAATTTCAGAATTGCACCTTGCAATGTGGAGATATTACTGTTTGTGCATTTACAATATTCATTGAATTTTGTCATTGAAAAACGTCCAGAAATGTTTGAAGCTACTGACTGAATGAAAGGAGCTGGCATCTCACTCTCTTTGAATCTTCTTTATCATGCTAGGATTAGCAGGAAAAAGCAAAAAATTTCAGAATTGCACCTTGCATTGTGGAGATATTACTGTTTGTGCATTTACAATATTCATTGATTTTTGCCATTGAAAAACATGTTTTTCATATACCAGAAATGTTTGAAGCTACTGACTGAATGAAAGGAGCTGGCATCTCACTCTCTTTGAATCTTCTTTATCATGCTAGGATTAACAGGAAAAATCAAAAAATTTCAGAATTGCACCTTGCAATGTGGAGATATTACTGTTTGTGCATTTACAATATTCATTGATTTTTGCCATTGAAAAACATGTTTTTCATATTCCAGAAATGTTTGAAGCTACTGACTGAATGAAAGGAGCTGGCATCTCACTCTCTTTGAATCTTCTTTATCATGCTAGGATTAACAGGAAAAAGCAAAAAATTTCAGAATTGCACCTTGCAATGTGGAGATATTACTGTTTGTGCATTTACAATATTCATTGATTTTTGCCATTGAAAAACGTCCAGAAATGTTTGAAGCTACTGACTGAATGAAAGGAGCTGGCATCTCACTCTCTTTGAATCTTCTTTATCATGCTAGGATTAGCAGGAAAAAGCAAAAAATTTCAGAATTGCACCTTGCAATGTGGAGATATTACTGTTTGTGCATTTACAATATTCATTGATTTTTGCCATTGAAAAACATGTTTTTCATATACCAGAAATGTTTGAAGCTACTGACTGAATGAAAGGAGCTGGCATCTCACTCTCTTTGAATCTTCTTTATCATGCTAGGATTAGCAGGAAAAAGCAAAAAATTTCAGAATTGCACCTTGCAATGTGGAGATATTACTGTTTGTGCATTTACAATATTCATTGATTTTTGCCATTGAAAAACATGTTTTTCATATACCAGAAATGTTTGAAGCTACTGACTGAATGAAAGGAGCTGGCATCTCACTCTCTTTGAATCTTCTTTATCATGCTAGGATTAACAGGAAAAAGCAAAAAATTTCAGAATTGCACCTTGCAATGTGGAGATATTACTGTTTGTGCATTTACAATATTCATTGATTTTAGCCATTGAAAAACGTCCAGAAATGTTTGAAGCTACTGACTGAATGAAAGGAGCTGGCATCTCACTCTCTTTGAATCTTCTTTATCATGCTAGGATTAACAGGAAAAATCAAAAAATTTCAGAATTGCACCTTGCAATGTGGAGATATTACTGTTTGTGCATTTACAATATTCATTGATTTTTGCCATTGAAAAACATGTTTTTCATATTCCAGAAATGTTTGAAGCTACTGACTGAATGAAAGGAGCTGGCATCTCACTCTCTTTGAATCTTCTTTATCATGCTAGGATTAACAGGAAAAAGCAAAAAATTTCAGAATTGCACCTTGCAATGTGGAGATATTACTGTTTGTGCATTTACAATATTCATTGATTTTTGCCATTGAAAAACGTCCAGAAATGTTTGAAGCTACTGACTGAATGAAAGGAGCTGGCATCTCACTCTCTTTGAATCTTCTTTATCATGCTAGGATTAGCAGGAAAAAGCAAAAAATTTCAGAATTGCACCTTGCAATGTGGAGATATTACTGTTTGTGCATTTACAATATTCATTGATTTTTGCCATTGAAAAACATGTTTTTCATATACCAGAAATGTTTGAAGCTACTGACTGAATGAAAGGAGCTGGCATCTCACTCTCTTTGAATCTTCTTTATCATGCTAGGATTAGCAGGAAAAAGCAAAAAATTTCAGAATTGCACCTTGCAATGTAGAGATATTACTGTTTGTGCATTTACAATATTCATTGATTTTTGCCATTGAAAATCATGTTTTTCATATACCAGAAATGTTTGAAGCTACTGACTGAATGAAAGGAGCTGGCATCTCACTCTCTTTGAATCTTCTTTATCATGCTAGGATTAACAGGAAAAAGCAAAAAATTTCAGAATTGCACCTTGCAATGTGGAGATATTACTGTTTGTGCATTTACAATATTCATTGATTTTAGCCATTGAAAAACGTCCAGAAATGTTTGAAGCTACTGACTGAATGAAAGGAGCTGGCATCTCACTCTCTTTGAATCTTCTTTATCATGCTAGGATTAACAGGAAAAAGCAAAAAATTTCAGAATTGCACCTTGCAATGTGGAGATATTACTGTTTGTGCATTTACAATATTCATTGATTTTTGCCATTGAAAAACATGTTTTTCATATACCAGAAATGTTTGAAGCTACTGACTGAATGAAAGGAGCTGGCATCTCACTCTCTTTGAATCTTCTTTATCATGCTAGGATTAACAGGAAAAAGCAAAAAATTTCAGAATTGCACCTTGCATTGTGGAGATATTACTGTTTGTGCATTTACAATATTCATTGATTTTTGCCATTGAAAAACGTTTTTCATATACCAGAAATGTTTGAAGCTACTGACTGAATGAAAGGAGCTGGCATCTCACTCTCTTTGAATCTTCTTTATCATGCTAGGATTAGCAGGAAAAAGCAAAAAATTTCAGAATTGCACCTTGCAATGTGGAGATATTACTGTTTGTGCATTTACAATATTCATTGATTTTTGCCATTGAAAAACATGTTTTTCATATACCAGAAATGTTTGAAGCTACTGACTGAATGAAAGGAGCTGGCATCTCACTCTGAATCTTCTTTATCATGCTAGGATTAACAGGAAAAAGCAAAAAATTTCAGAATTGCACCTTGCAATGTGGAGATATTACTGTTTGTGCATTTACAATATTCATTGATTTTTGCCATTGAAAAACATGTTTTTCATATACCAGAAATGTTTGAAGCTACTGACTGAATGAAAGGAGCTGGCATCTCACTCTCTTTGAATCTTCTTTATCATGCTAGGATTAACAGGAAAAAGCAAAAAATTTCAGAATTGCACCTTGCAATGTGGAGATATTACTGTTTGTGCATTTACAATATTCATTGAATTTTGTCATTGAAAAACGTCCAGAAATGTTTGAAGCTACTGACTGAATGAAAGGAGCTGGCATCTCACTCTCTTTGAATCTTCTTTATCATGCTAGGATTAGCAGGAAAAAGCAAAAAATTTCAGAATTGCACCTTGCATTGTGGAGATATTACTGTTTGTGCATTTACAATATTCATTGATTTTTGCCATTGAAAAACATGTTTTTCATATACCAGAAATGTTTGAAGCTACTGACTGAATGAAAGGAGCTGGCATCTCACTCTCTTTGAATCTTCTTTATCATGCTAGGATTAACAGGAAAAAGCAAAAAATTTCAGAATTGCACCTTGCAATGTGGAGATATTACTGTTTGTGCATTTACAATATTCATTGATTTTTGCCATTGAAAAACGTCCAGAAATGTTTGAAGCTACTGACTGAATGAAAGGAGCTGGCATCTCACTCTCTTTGAATCTTCTTTATCATGCTAGGATTAACAGGAAAAAGCTAAAAATTTCAGAATTGCACCTTGCAATGTGGAGATATTACTGTTTGTGCATTTACAATATTCATTGATTTTTGCCATTGAAAAACATGTTTTTCATATACCAGAAATGTTTGAAGCTACTGACTGAATGAAAGGAGCTGGCATCTCACTCTCTTTGAATCTTCTTTATCATGCTAGGATTAGCAGGAAAAAGCAAAAAATTTCAGAATTGCACCTTGCAATGTGGAGATATTACTGTTTGTGCATTTACAATATTCATTGATTTTTGCCATTGAAAAACATGTTTTTCATATACCAGAAATGTTTGAAGCTACTGACTGAATGAAAGGAGCTGGCATCTCACTCTCTTTGAATCTTCTTTATCATGCTAGGATTAGCAGGAAAAAGCAAAACATTTCAGAATTGCACCTTGCAATGTGGAGATATTACTGTTTGTGCATTTACAATATTCATTGATTTTTGCCATTGAAAAACATGTTTTTCATATACCAGAAATGTTTGAAGCTTCTGACTGAATGAAAGGAGCTGGCATCTCACTCTCTTTGAATCTTCTTTATCATGCTAGGATTAACAGGAAAAAGCAAAAAATTTCAGAATTGCACCTTGCAATGTGAAGATATTACTGTTTGTGCATTTACAATATTCATTGATTTTTGCCATTGAAAAACGTCCAGAAATGTTTGAAGCTACTGACTGAATGAAAGGAGCTGGCATCTCACTCTCTTTGAATCTTCTTTATCATGCTAGGATTAGCAGGAAAAAGCAAAAAATTTCAGAATTGCACCTTGCAATGTGGAGATATTACTGTTTGTGAATTTACAATATTTCAATGGCAAAAATCAATGAATATTGTAAATGCACAAACAGTAATTTATCCGCATTGCAAGGTGCAATTCTGAAATTTTTTGCTTTTTCCTGCTCCTCTTAGCATGATAAAGAAGATTCAAAGAGAGTGAGATGCCAGCTCCTTTAATTCAGTCAGTAGCTTCAATCATTTCTGGACGTTTTTCAATGGCAAAAATCAATAAATATTGTAAATGCACAAACAGTAATTTCTCCGCATTGCAAGGTGCAATTCTGAAATTTTTTGCTTTTTCCTGCTCCTCTTAGCATGATAAAGAAGATTCAAAGAGAGTGAGATGCCAGCTCCTTTCATTCAGTCAGTAGCTTCAAACATTTCTGGTATATGAATAACATGATGTTTTTCAATGGCAAAAATCAATGAATATTGTAAATGCACAAACAGTAATTTCTCCGCATTGCAAGGTGCAATTCTGAAATTTTTTGCTTTTTCCTGCTCCTCTTAGCATGATAAAGAAGATTCAAAGAGAGTGAGATGCCAGCTCCTTTCATTCAGTCAGTAGCTTCAATCATTTCTGGACGTTTTTCAATGGCAAAAATCAATGAATATTGTAAATGCACAAACAGTAATTTCTCCGCATTGCAAGGTGCAATTCTGAAATTTTTTACTTTTTCCTGCTCCTCTTAGCATGGTAAAGAAGATTCAAAGAGAGTGAGATGCCAGCTCCTTTCATTCAGTCAGTAGCTTCAATCATTTCTGGTATATGAATAACATGATGTTTTTCAATGGCAAAAATCAATGAATATTGTAAATGCACAAACAGTAATTTCTCCGCATTGCAAGGTGCAATTCTGAAATTTTTTGCTTTTTCCTGCTCCTCTTAGCATGATAAAGAAGATTCAAAGAGAGTGAGATGCCAGCTCCTTTCATTCAGTCAGTAGCTTCAATCATTTCTGGACGTTTTTCAATGGCAAAAATCAATGAATATTGTAAATGCATAAACTAATTTCTCCGCATTGCAAGGTGCAATTCTGAAATTTTTTGCTTTTTCCTGCTCCTCTTAGCATGATAAAGAAGATTCAAAGAGAGTGAGATGCCAGCTCCTTTCATTCAGTCAGTAGCTTCAATCATTTCTGGTAAATGAATAACATGATGTTTTTCAATGGCAAAAATCAATGAATTTTGTAAATGCACAAACAGTAATTTCTCCGCATTGCAAGGCGCAATTCTGAAATTTTTTGCTTTTTCCTGCTCCTCTTAGCATGATAAAGAAGATTCAAAGAGAGTGAGATGCCAGCTCCTTTCATTCAGTCAGTAGCTTCAATCATTTCTGGACGTTTTTCAATGGCAAAAATCAATGAATATTGTAAATGCACAAACAGTAATTTCTCCGCATTGCAAGGTGCAATTCTGAAATTTTTTGCTTTTTCCTGCTCCTCTTAGCATGATAAAGAAGATTCAAAGAGAGTGAGATGCCAGCTCCTTTCATTCAGTCACTAGGTTCAATCATTTCTGGACGTTTTTCAATGGCAAAAATCAATGAATATTGTAAATGCACAAACAGTAATTTCTCCGCATTGCAAGGTGCAATTCTGAAATTTTTTGCTTTTTCCTGCTCCTCTTAGCATGATAAAGAAGATTCAAAGAGAGTGAGATGCCAGCTCCTTTCATTCAGTCAGTAGCTTCAATCATTTCTGGAAGTTTTTCAATGGCAAAAATCAATGAATATTGTAAATGCACAAACTGTAATTTCTCCGCATTGCAAGGTGCAATTCTGAAATTTTTTGCTTTTTCCTGCTCCTCTTAGCATGATAAAGAAGATTCAAAGAGAGTGAGATGCCAGCTCCTTTCATTCAGTCAGTAGCTTCAATCATTTCTGGACGTTTTTCAATGGCAAAAATCAATGAATATTGTAAATGCACAAACAGTAATTTCTCCGCATTGCAAGGTGCAATTCTGAAATTTTTTGCTTTTTCCTGCTCCTCTTAGCATGATAAAGAAGATTCAAAGAGAGTGAGATGCCAGCTCCTTTCATTCAGTCAGTAGCTTCAAACATTTCTGGTATATGAATAACATGATGTTTTTCAATGGCAAAAATCAATGAATATTGTAAATGCACAAACAGTAATTTCTCCGCATTGCAAGGTGCAATTCTGAAATTTTTTGCTTTTTCCTGCTCCTCTTAGCATGATAAAGAAGATTCAAAGAGAGTGAGATGCCAGCTCCTTTCATTCAGTCAGTAGCTTCAATCATTTCTGGACGTTTTTCAATGGCAAAAATCAATGAATATTGTAAATGCACAAACAGTAATTTCTCCGCATTGCAAGGTTCAATTCTGAAATTTTTTGCTTTTTCCTGCTCCTCTTAGCATGATAAAGAAGATTCAAAGAGAGTGAGATGCCAGCTCCTTTCATTCAGTCTGTAGCTTCAAACATTTCTGGTATATGAATAACATGATGTTTTTCAATGGCAAAAATCAATGAATATTGTAAATGCACAAACAGTAATTTCTCCGCATTGCAAGGTGCAATTCTGAAATTTTTTGCTTTTTCCTGCTCCTCTTAGCATGATAAAGAAGATTCAAAGAGAGTGAGATGCCAGCTCCTTTCATTCAGTCAGTAGCTTCAAACATTTCTGGACGTTTTTCAATTGCAAAAATCAATGGATATTGTAAATGCACAAACAGTAATTTCTCCGCATTGCAAGGTGCAATTCTGAAATTTTTTGCTTTTTCCTGCTCCTCTTAGCATGATAAAGAAGATTCAAAGAGAGTGAGATGCCAGCTACTTTCATTCAGTCAGTAGCTTCAATCATTTCTGGTATATGAATAACATGATGTTTTTCAATGGCAAAAATCAATGAATATTGTAAATGCACAAACAGTAATTTCTCCGCATTGCAAGGTGCAATTCTGAAATTTTTTGCTTTTTCCTGCTCCTCTTAGCATGATAAAGAAGATTCAAAGAGAGTGAGATGCCAGCTCCTTTCATTCAGTCAGTAGCTTCAAACATTTCTGGTATATGAATAACATGATGTTTTTCAATGGCAAAAATCAATGAATATTGTAAATGCACAAACAGTAATTTCTCCGCATTGCAAGGTGCAATTCTGAAATTTTTTGCTTTTTCCTGCTCCTCTTAGCATGATAAAGAAGATTCAAAGAGAGTGAGATGCCAGCTCCTTTCATTCAGTCAGTAGCTTCAAACATTTCTGGACGTTTTTCAATTGCAAAAATCAATGGATATTGTAAATGCACAAACAGTAATTTCTCCGCATTGCAAGGTGCAATTCTGAAATTTTTTGCTTTTTCCTGCTCCTCTTAGCATGATAAAGAAGATTCAAAGAGAGTGAGATGCCAGCTACTTTCATTCAGTCAGTAGCTTCAATCATTTCTGGTATATGAATAACATGATGTTTTTCAATGGCAAAAATCAATGAATATTGTAAATGCACAAACAGTAATTTCTCCGCATTGCAAGGTGCAATTCTGAAATTTTTTGCTTTTTCCTGCTCCTCTTAGCATGATAAAGAAGATTCAAAGAGAGTGAGATGCCAGCTCCTTTCATTCAGTCAGTAGCTTCAATCATTTCTGGTATATGAATAACATGATGTTTTTCAATGGCAAAAATCAATGAATATTGTAAATGCGCAAAGAGTAATTTATCCGCATTGCAAGGTGCAATTCTGAAATTTTTTGCTTTTTCCTGCTCCTCTTAGCATGATAAAGAAGATTCAAAGAGAGTGAGATGCCAGCTCCTTTCATTCAGTCAGTAGCTTCAAACATTTCTGGTATATGAATAACATGATGTTTTTCAATGGCAAAAATCAATGAATATTGTAAATGCACAAACAGTAATTTCTCCGCATTGCAAGGTGCAATTCTGAAATTTTTTGCTTTTTCCTGCTCCTCTTAGCATGATAAAGAAGATTCAAAGAGAGTGAGATGCCAGCTCCTTTCATTCAGTCAGTAGCTTCAATCATTTCTGGTATATGAATAACATGATGTTTTTCAATGGCAAAAATCAATGAATTTTGTAAATGCACAAACAGCAATTTCTCCGCATTGCAAGGTGCAATTCTGAAATTTTTTGCTTTTTCCTGCTCCTCTTAGCATGATAAAGAAGATTCAAAGAGAGTGAGATGCCAGCTCCTTTCATTCAGTCAGTAGCTTCAATCATTTCTGGACGTTTTTCAATGGCAAAAATCAATGAATATTGTAAATGCACAAACAGTAATTTCTCCGCATTGCAAGGTGCAATTCTGAAATTTTTTGCTTTTTCCTGCTCCTCTTAGCATGATAAAGAAGATTCAAAGAGAGTGAGATGCCAGCTCCTTTCATTCAGTCAGTAGCTTCAAACATTTCTGGTATATGAATAACATGATGTTTTTCAATGGCAAAAATCAATGAATATTGTAAATGCACAAACAGTAATTTCTCCGCATTGCAAGGTGCAATTCTGAAATTTTTTGCTTTTTCCTGCTCCTCTTAGCATGATAAAGAAGATTCAAAGAGAGTGAGATGCCAGCTCCTTTCGTTCAGTCAGTAGCTTCAATCATTTCTGGACGTTTTTCAATGGTAAAAATCAATGAATATTGTAAATGCACAAACAGTAATTTCTCCGCATTGCAAGGTGCAATTCTGAAATTTTTTGCTTTTTCCTGCTCCTCTTAGCATGATAAAGAAGATTCAAAGAGAGTGAGATGCCAGCTCCTTTCATTCAGTCAGTAGCTTCAAACATTTCTGGTATATGAATAACATGATGTTTTTCAATGGCAAAAATCAATGAATATTGTAAATGCACAAACAGTAATTTCTCCGCATTGCAAGGTGCAATTCTGAAATTTTTTGCTTTTTCCTGCTCCTCTTAGCATGATAAAGAAGATTCAAAGAGAGTGAGATGCCAGCTCCTTTCATTCAGTCAGTAGCTTCAAACATTTCTGGTATATGAATAACATGATGTTTTTCAATGGCAAAAATCAATGAATATTGTAAATGCACAAACAGTAATTTCTCCGCATTGCAAGGTGCAATTCTGAAATTTTTTGCTTTTTCCTGCTCCTCTTAGCATGATAAAGAAGATTCAAAGAGAGTGAGATGCCAGCTCCTTTCATTCAGTCAGTAGCTTCAAACATTTCTGGTATATGAATAACATGATGTTTTTCAATGGCAAAAATCAATGAATATTGTAAATGCACAAACAGTAATTTCTCCGCATTGCAAGGTGCAATTCTGAAATTTTTTGCTTTTTCCTGCTCCTCTTAGCATGATAAAGAAGATTCAAAGAGAGTGAGATGCCAGCTCCTTTCATTCAGTCAGTAGCTTCAAACATTTCTGGACGTTTTTCAATTGCAAAAATCAATGGATATTGTAAATGCACAAACAGTAATTTCTCCGCATTGCAAGGTGCAATTCTGAAATTTTTTGCTTTTTCCTGCTCCTCTTAGCATGATAAAGAAGATTCAAAGAGAGTGAGATGCCAGCTACTTTCATTCAGTCAGTAGCTTCAATCATTTCTGGTATATGAATAACATGATGTTTTTCAATGGCAAAAATCAATGAATATTGTAAATGCACAAACAGTAATTTCTCCGCATTGCAAGGTGCAATTCTGAAATTTTTTGCTTTTTCCTGCTCCTCTTAGCATGATAAAGAAGATTCAAAGAGAGTGAGATGCCAGCTCCTTTCATTCAGTCAGTAGCTTCAATCATTTCTGGTATATGAATAACATGATGTTTTTCAATGGCAAAAATCAATGAATATTGTAAATGGGCAAAGAGTAATTTATCCGCATTGCAAGGTGCAATTCTGAAATTTTTTGCTTTTTCCTGCTCCTCTTAGCATGATAAAGAAGATTCAAAGAGAGTGAGATGCCAGCTCCTTTCATTCAGTCAGTAGCTTCAAACATTTCTGGTATATGAATAACATGATGTTTTTCAATGGCAAAAATCAATGAATATTGTAAATGCACAAACAGTAATTTCTCCGCATTGCAAGGTGCAATTCTGAAATTTTTTGCTTTTTCCTGCTCCTCTTAGCATGATAAAGAAGATTCAAAGAGAGTGAGATGCCAGCTCCTTTCATTCAGTCAGTAGCTTCAATCATTTCTGGTATATGAATAACATGATGTTTTTCAATGGCAAAAATCAATGAATTTTGTAAATGCACAAACAGCAATTTCTCCGCATTGCAAGGTGCAATTCTGAAATTTTTTGCTTTTTCCTGCTCCTCTTAGCATGATAAAGAAGATTCAAAGAGAGTGAGATGCCAGCTCCTTTCATTCAGTCAGTAGCTTCAATCATTTCTGGACGTTTTTCAATGGCAAAAATCAATGAATATTGTAAATGCACAAACAGTAATTTCTCCGCATTGCAAGGTGCAATTCTGAAATTTTTTGCTTTTTCCTGCTCCTCTTAGCATGATAAAGAAGATTCAAAGAGAGTGAGATGCCAGCTCCTTTCATTCAGTCAGTAGCTTCAAACATTTCTGGTATATGAATAACATGATGTTTTTCAATGGCAAAAATCAATGAATATTGTAAATGCACAAACAGTAATTTCTCCGCATTGCAAGGTGCAATTCTGAAATTTTTTGCTTTTTCCTGCTCCTCTTAGCATGATAAAGAAGATTCAAAGAGAGTGAGATGCCAGCTCCTTTCATTCAGTCAGTAGCTTCAATCATTTCTGGACGTTTTTCAATGGCAAAAATCAATGAATATTGTAAATGCACAAACAGTAATTTCTCCGCATTGCAAGGTGCAATTCTGAAATTTTTTGCTTTTTCCTGCTCCTCTTAGCATGATAAAGAAGATTCAAAGAGAGTGAGATGCCAGCTCCTTTCATTCAGTCAGTAGCTTCAAACATTTCTGGTATATGAATAACATGATGTTTTTCAATGGCAAAAATCAATGAATATTGTAAATGCACAAACAGTAATTTCTCCGCATTGCAAGGTGCAATTCTGAAATTTTTTGCTTTTTCCTGCTCCTCTTAGCATGATAAAGAAGATTCAAAGAGAGTGAGATGCCAGCTCCTTTCGTTCAGTCAGTAGCTTCAATCATTTCTGGACGTTTTTCAATGGTAAAAATCAATGAATATTGTAAATGCACAAACAGTAATTTCTCCGCATTGCAAGGTGCAATTCTGAAATTTTTTGCTTTTTCCTGCTCCTCTTAGCATGATAAAGAAGATTCAAAGAGAGTGAGATGCCAGCTCCTTTCATTCAGTCAGTAGCTTCAAACATTTCTGGTATATGAATAACATGATGTTTTTCAATGGCAAAAATCAATGAATATTGTAAATGCACAAACAGTAATTTCTCCGCATTGCAAGGTGCAATTCTGAAATTTTTTGCTTTTTCCTGCTCCTCTTAGCATGATAAAGAAGATTCAAAGAGAGTGAGATGCCAGCTCCTTTCATTCAGTCAGTAGCTTCAAACATTTCTGGTATATGAATAACATGATGTTTTTCAATGGCAAAAATCAATGAATATTGTAAATGCACAAACAGTAATTTCTCCGCATTGCAAGGTGCAATTCTGAAATTTTTTGCTTTTTCCTGCTCCTCTTAGCATGATAAAGAAGATTCAAAGAGAGTGAGATGCCAGCTCCTTTCATTCAGTCAGTAGCTTCAAACATTTCTGGTATATGAATAACATGATGTTTTTCAATGGCAAAAATCAATGAATATTGTAAATGCACAAACAGTAATTTCTCCGCATTGCAAGGTGCAATTCTGAAATTTTTTGCTTTTTCCTGCTCCTCTTAGCATGATAAAGAAGATTCAAAGAGAGTGAGATGCCAGCTCCTTTCATTCAGTCAGTAGCTTCAATCATTTCTGGTATATGAATAACATGATGTTTTTCAATGGCAAAAATCAATGAATATTGTAAATGCGCAAAGAGTAATTTATCCGCATTGCAAGGTGCAATTCTGAAATTTTTTGCTTTTTCCTGCTCCTCTTAGCATGATAAAGAAGATTCAAAGAGAGTGAGATGCCAGCTCCTTTCATTCAGTCAGTAGCTTCAAACATTTCTGGTATATGAATAACATGATGTTTTTCAATGGCAAAAATCAATGAATATTGTAAATGCACAAACAGTAATTTCTCCGCATTGCAAGGTGCAATTCTGAAATTTTTTGCTTTTTCCTGCTCCTCTTAGCATGATAAAGAAGATTCAAAGAGAGTGAGATGCCAGCTCCTTTCATTCAGTCAGTAGCTTCAATCATTTCTGGTATATGAATAACATGATGTTTTTCAATGGCAAAAATCAATGAATTTTGTAAATGCACAAACAGCAATTTCTCCGCATTGCAAGGTGCAATTCTGAAATTTTTTGCTTTTTCCTGCTCCTCTTAGCATGATAAAGAAGATTCAAAGAGAGTGAGATGCCAGCTCCTTTCATTCAGTCAGTAGCTTCAATCATTTCTGGACGTTTTTCAATGGCAAAAATCAATGAATATTGTAAATGCACAAACAGTAATTTCTCCGCATTGCAAGGTGCAATTCTGAAATTTTTTGCTTTTTCCTGCTCCTCTTAGCATGATAAAGAAGATTCAAAGAGAGTGAGATGCCAGCTCCTTTCATTCAGTCAGTAGCTTCAAACATTTCTGGTATATGAATAACATGATGTTTTTCAATGGCAAAAATCAATGAATATTGTAAATGCACAAACAGTAATTTCTCCGCATTGCAAGGTGCAATTCTGAAATTTTTTGCTTTTTCCTGCTCCTCTTAGCATGATAAAGAAGATTCAAAGAGAGTGAGATGCCAGCTCCTTTCATTCAGTCAGTAGCTTCAATCATTTCTGGTATATGAATAACATGATGTTTTTCAATGGCAAAAATCAATGAATATTGTAAATGCGCAAAGAGTAATTTATCCGCATTGCAAGGTGCAATTCTGAAATTTTTTGCTTTTTCCTGCTCCTCTTAGCATGATAAAGAAGATTCAAAGAGAGTGAGATGCCAGCTCCTTTCATTCAGTCAGTAGCTTCAATCATTTCTGGTATATGAATAACATGATGTTTTTCAATGGCAAAAATCAATGAATTTTGTAAATGCACAAACAGCAATTTCTCCGCATTGCAAGGTGCAATTCTGAAATTTTTTGCTTTTTCCTGCTCCTCTTAGCATGATAAAGAAGATTCAAAGAGTGAGATGCCAGCTCCTTTCATTCAGTCAGTAGCTTCAATCATTTCTGGACGTTTTTCAATGGCAAAAATCAATGAATATTGTAAATGCACAAACAGTAATTTCTCCGCATTGCAAGGTGCAATTCTGAAAGTTTTTGCTTTTTCCTGCTCCTCTTAGCATGATAAAGAAGATTCAAAGAGAGTGAGATGCCAGCTCCTTTCATTCAGTCAGTAGCTTCAAACATTTCTGGTATATGAATAACATGATGTTTTTCAATGGCAAAAATCAATGAATATTGTAAATGCACAAACAGTAATTTCTCCGCATTGCAAGGTGCAATTCTGAAATTTTTTGCTTTTTCCTGCTCCTCTTAGCATGATAAAGAAGATTCAAAGAGAGTGAGATGCCAGCTCCTTTCGTTCAGTCAGTAGCTTCAATCATTTCTGGACGTTTTTCAATGGTAAAAATCAATGAATATTGTAAATGCACAAACAGTAATTTCTCCGCATTGCAAGGTGCAATTCTGAAATTTTTTGCTTTTTCCTGCTCCTCTTAGCATGATAAAGAAGATTCAAAGAGAGTGAGATGCCAGCTCCTTTCATTCAGTCAGTAGCTTCAAACATTTCTGGTATATGAATAACATGATGTTTTTCAATGGCAAAAATCAATGAATATTGTAAATGCACAAACAGTAATTTCTCCGCATTGCAAGGTGCAATTCTGAAATTTTTTGCTTTTTCCTGCTCCTCTTAGCATGATAAAGAAGATTCAAAGAGAGTGAGATGCCAGCTCCTTTCATTCAGTCAGTAGCTTCAAACATTTCTGGTATATGAATAACATGATGTTTTTCAATGGCAAAAATCAATGAATATTGTAAATGCACAAACAGTAATTTCTCCGCATTGCAAGGTGCAATTCTGAAATTTTTTGCTTTTTCCTGCTCCTCTTAGCATGATAAAGAAGATTCAAAGAGAGTGAGATGCCAGCTCCTTTCATTCAGTCAGTAGCTTCAAACATTTCTGGTATATGAATAACATGATGTTTTTCAATGGCAAAAATCAATGAATATTGTAAATGCACAAACAGTAATTTCTCCGCATTGCAAGGTGCAATTCTGAAATTTTTTGCTTTTTCCTGCTCCTCTTAGCATGATAAAGAAGATTCAAAGAGAGTGAGATGCCAGCTGCTTTCATTCAGTCAGTAGCTTCAATCATTTCTGGTATATGAATAACATGATGTTTTTCAATGGCAAAAATCAATGAATATTGTAAATGCGCAAAGAGTAATTTATCCGCATTGCAAGGTGCAATTCTGAAATTTTTAGCTTTTTCCTGCTCCTCTTAGCATGATAAAGAAGATTCAAAGAGAGTGAGATGCCAGCTCCTTTCATTCAGTCAGTAGCTTCAAACATTTCTGGTATATGAATAACATGATGTTTTTCAATGGCAAAAATCAATGAATATTGTAAATGCACAAACAGTAATTTCTCCGCATTGCAAGGTGCAATTCTGAAATTTTTTGCTTTTTCCTGCTCCTCTTAGCATGATAAAGAAGATTCAAAGAGAGTGAGATGCCAGCTCCTTTCATTCAGTCAGTAGCTTCAATCATTTCTGGTATATGAATAACATGATGTTTTTCAATGGCAAAAATCAATGAATTTTGTAAATGCACAAACAGCAATTTCTCCGCATTGCAAGGTGCAATTCTGAAATTTTTTGCTTTTTCCTGCTCCTCTTAGCATGATAAAGAAGATTCAAAGAGAGTGAGATGCCAGCTCCTTTCATTCAGTCAGTAGCTTCAATCATTTCTGGACGTTTTTCAATGGCAAAAATCAATGAATATTGTAAATGCACAAACAGTAATTTCTCCGCATTGCAAGGTGCAATTCTGAAATTTTTTGCTTTTTCCTGCTCCTCTTAGCATGATAAAGAAGATTCAAAGAGAGTGAGATGCCAGCTCCTTTCATTCAGTCAGTAGCTTCAAACATTTCTGGTATATGAATAACATGATGTTTTTCAATGGCAAAAATCAATGAATATTGTAACTGCACAAAGAGTAATTTCTCCGCATTGCAAGGTGCAATTCTGAAGTTTTTTGCTTTTTCCTGCTCCTCTTAGCATGATAAAGAAGATTCAAAGAGAGTGAGATGCCAGCTCCTTTCGTTCAGTCAGTAGCTTCAATCATTTCTGGACGTTTTTCAATGGTAAAAATCAATGAATATTGTAAATGCACAAACAGTAATTTCTCCGCATTGCAAGGTGCAATTCTGAAATTTTTTGCTTTTTCCTGCTCCTCTTAGCATGATAAAGAAGATTCAAAGAGAGTGAGATGCCAGCTCCTTTCATTCAGTCAGTAGCTTCAAACATTTCTGGTATATGAATAACATGATGTTTTTCAATGGCAAAAATCAATGAATATTGTAAATGCACAAACAGTAATTTCTCCGCATTGCAAGGTGCAATTCTGAAATTTTTTGCTTTTTCCTGCTCCTCTTAGCATGATAAAGAAGATTCAAAGAGAGTGAGATGCCAGCTCCTTTCATTCAGTCAGTAGCTTCAAACATTTCTGGTATATGAATAACATGATGTTTTTCAATGGCAAAAATCAATGAATATTGTAAATGCACAAACAGTAATTTCTCCGCATTGCAAGGTGCAATTCTGAAATTTTTTGCTTTTTCCTGCTCCTCTTAGCATGATAAAGAAGATTCAAAGAGAGTGAGATGCCAGCTCCTTTCATTCAGTCAGTAGCTTCAATCATTTCTGGACGTTTTTCAATGGCAAAAATCAATGAATATTGTAAATGCACAAACAGTAATTTCTCCGCATTGCAAGGTGCAATTCTGAAATTTTTTGCTTTTTCCTGCTCCTCTTAGCATGATAAAGAGATTCAAAGAGAGTGAGATGCCAGCTCCTTTCATTCAGTCAGTAGCTTCAAACATTTCTGGTATATGAATAACATGATGTTTTTCAATGGTAAAAATCAATGAATATTGTAAATGCACAAACAGTAATTTCTCCGCATTGCAAGGTGCAATTCTGAAATTTTTTGCTTTTTCCTGCTCCTCTTAGCATGATAAAGAAGATTCAAAGAGAGTGAGATGCCAGCTCCTTTCATTCAGTCAGTAGCTTCAATCATTTCTGGTATATGAATAACATGATGTTTTTCAATGGCAAAAATCAATGAATATTGTAAATGCACAAACAGTAATTTATCCGCATTGCAAGGTGCAATTCTGAAATTTTTTGCTTTTTCCTGCTCCTCTTAGCATGATAAAGAAGATTCAAAGAGAGTGAGATGCCAGCTCCTTTCATTCAGTCAGTAGCTTCAAACATTTCTGGTATATGAATAACATGATGTTTTTCAATGGCAAAAATCAATGAATATTGTAAATGCACAAACAGTAATTTCTCCGCATTGCAAGGTGCAATTCTGAAATTTTTTGCTTTTTCCTGCTCCTCTTAGCATGATAAATAAGATTCAAAGAGAGTGAGATGCCAGCTCCTTTCATTCAGTCAGTAGCTTCAATCATTTCTGGAAGTTTTTCAATGGCAAAAATCAATGAATATTGTAAATGCACAAACAGTAATTTCTCCGCATTGCAAGGTGCAATTCTGAAATTTTTTGCTTTTTCCTGCTCCTCTTAGCATGATAAAGAAGATTCAAAGAGAGTGAGATGCCAGCTCCTTTCATTCAGTCAGTAGCTTCAATCATTTCTGGACGTTTTTCAATGGCAAAAATCAATGAATATTGTAAATGCACAAACAGTAATTTCTCCGCATTGCAAGGTGCAATTCTGAAATTTTTTGCTTTTTCCTGCTCCTCTTAGCATGATAAAGAGATTCAAAGAGAGTGAGATGCCAGCTCCTTTCATTCAGTCAGTAGCTTCAAACATTTCTGGTATATGAATAACATGATGTTTTTCAATGGTAAAAATCAATGAATATTGTAAATGCACAAACAGTAATTTCTCCGCATTGCAAGGTGCAATTCTGAAATTTTTTGCTTTTTCCTGCTCCTCTTAGCATGATAAAGAAGATTCAAAGAGAGTGAGATGCCAGCTCCTTTCATTCAGTCAGTAGCTTCAATCATTTCTGGTATATGAATAACATGATGTTTTTCAATGGCAAAAATCAATGAATATTGTAAATGCACAAACAGTAATTTATCCGCATTGCAAGGTGCAATTCTGAAATTTTTTGCTTTTTCCTGCTCCTCTTAGCATGATAAAGAAGATTCAAAGAGAGTGAGATGCCAGCTCCTTTCATTCAGTCAGTAGCTTCAAACATTTCTGGTATATGAATAACATGATGTTTTTCAATGGCAAAAATCAATGAATATTGTAAATGCACAAACAGTAATTTCTCCGCATTGCAAGGTGCAATTCTGAAATTTTTTGCTTTTTCCTGCTCCTCTTAGCATGATAAATAAGATTCAAAGAGAGTGAGATGCCAGCTCCTTTCATTCAGTCAGTAGCTTCAATCATTTCTGGAAGTTTTTCAATGGCAAAAATCAATGAATATTGTAAATGCACAAACAGTAATTTCTCCGCATTGCAAGGTGCAATTCTGAAATTTTTTGCTTTTTCCTGCTCCTCTTAGCATGATAAAGAAGATTCAAAGAGAGTGAGATGCCAGCTCCTTTCATTCAGTCAGTAGCTTCAATCATTTCTGGACGTTTTTCAATGGCAAAAATCAATGAATATTGTAAATGCACAAACAGTAATTTCTCCGCATTGCAAGGTGCAATTCTGAAATTTTTTGCTTTCTCCTGCTCCTCTTAGCATGATAAAGAAGATTCAAAGAGAGTGAGATGCCAGCTCCTTTCATTCAGTCAGTAGCTTCAATCATTTCTGGACGTTTTTCAATGGCAAAAATCAGTGAATATTGTAAATGCACAAACAGTAATTTCTCCGCATTGCAAGGTGCAATTCTGAAATTTTTTGCTTTTTCCTGCTCCTCTTAGCATGATAAAGAAGATTCAAAGAGAGTGAGATGCCAGCTCCTTTCATTCAGTCAGTAGCTTCAAACATTTCTGGTATATGAATAACATGATGTTTTTCAATGGCAAAAATCAATGAATATTGTAAATGCACAAACAGTAATTTCTCCGCATTGCAAGGTGCAATTCTGAAATTTTTTGCTTTTTCCTGCTCCTCTTAGCATGATAAAGAAGATTCAAAGAGAGTGAGATGCCAGCTCCTTTCATTCAGTCAGTAGCTTCAATCATTTCTGGACGTTTTTCAATGGCAAAAATCAATGAATATTGTAAATGCACAAACAGTAATTTCTCCGCATTGCAAGGTGCAATTCTGAAATTTTTTGCTTTTTCCTGCTCCTCTTAGCATGATAAAGAAGATTCAAAGAGAGTGAGATGCCAGCTCCTTTCATTCAGTCAGTAGCTTCAAACATTTCTGGTATATGAATAACATGATGTTTTTCAATGGCAAAAATCAATGAATATTGTAAATGCACAAACAGTAATTTCTCCGCATTGCAAGGTGCAATTCTGAAATTTTTTGCTTTTTCCTGCTCCTCTTAGCATGATAAAGAAGATTCAAAGAGAGTGAGATGCCAGCTCCTTTCATTCAGTCAGTAGCTTCAATCATTTCTGGACGTTTTTCAATGGCAAAAATCAATGAATATTGTAAATGCACAAACAGTAATTTCTCCGCATTGCAAGGTGCAATTCTGAAATTTTTTGCTTTTTCCTGCTCCTCTTAGCATGATAAAGAAGATTCAAAGAGAGTGAGATGCCAGCTCCTTTCATTCAGTCAGTAGCTTCAATCATTTCTGGAAGTTTTTCAATGGCAAAAATCAATGAATATTGTAAATGCACAAACAGTAATTTCTCCGCATTGCAAGGTGCAATTCTGAAATTTTTTGCTTTTTCCTGCTCCTCTTAGCATGATAAAGAAGATTCAAAGAGAGTGAGATGCCAGCTCCTTTCATTCAGTCAGTAGCTTCAATCATTTCTGGACGTTTTTCAATGGCAAAAATCAATGAATATTGTAAATGCACAAACAGTAATTTCTCCGCATTGCAAGGTGCAATTCTGAAATTTTTTGCTTTTTCCTGCTCCTCTTAGCATGATAAAGAAGATTCAAAGAGAGTGAGATGCCAGCTCCTTTCATTCAGTCAGTAGCTTCAATCATTTCTGGAAGTTTTTCAATGGCAAAAATTAATGAATATTGTAAATGCACAAACAGTAATTTCTCCGCATTGCAAGGTGCAATTCTGAAATTTTTTGCTTTTTCCTGCTCCTCTTAGCATGATAAAGAAGATTCAAAGAGAGTGAGATGCCAGCTCCTTTCATTCAGTCAGTAGCTTCAATCATTTCTGGACGTTTTTCAATGGCAAAAATCAATGAATATTGTAAATGCACAAACAGTAATTTCTCCGCATTGCAAGGTGCAATTCTGAAATTTTTTGCTTTTTCCTGCTCCTCTTAGCATGATAAAGAAGATTCAAAGAGAGTGAGATGCCAGCTCCTTTCATTCAGTCAGTAGCTTCAATCATTTCTGGACGTTTTTCAATGGCAAAAATCAGTGAATATTGTAAATGCACAAACAGTAATTTCTCCGCATTGCAAGGTGCAATTCTGAAATTTTTTGCTTTTTCCTGCTCCTCTTAGCATGATAAAGAAGATTCAAAGAGAGTGAGATGCCAGCTCCTTTCATTCAGTCAGTAGCTTCAAACATTTCTGGTATATGAATAACATGATGTTTTTCAATGGCAAAAATCAATGAATATTGTAAATGCACAAACAGTAATTTCTCCGCATTGCAAGGTGCAATTCTGAAATTTTTTGCTTTTTCCTGCTCCTCTTAGCATGATAAAGAAGATTCAAAGAGAGTGAGATGCCAGCTCCTTTCATTCAGTCAGTAGCTTCAATCATTTCTGGACGTTTTTCAATGGCAAAAATCAATGAATATTGTAAATGCACAAACAGTAATTTCTCCGCATTGCAAGGTGCAATTCTGAAATTTTTTGCTTTTTCCTGCTCCTCTTAGCATGATAAAGAAGATTCAAAGAGAGTGAGATGCCAGCTCCTTTCATTCAGTCAGTAGCTTCAATCATTTCTGGAAGTTTTTCAATGGCAAAAATCAATGAATATTGTAAATGCACAAACAGTAATTTCTCCGCATTGCAAGGTGCAATTCTGAAATTTTTTGCTTTTTCCTGCTCCTCTTAGCATGATAAAGAAGATTCAAAGAGAGTGAGATGCCAGCTCCTTTCATTCAGTCAGTAGCTTCAATCATTTCTGGACGTTTTTCAATGGCAAAAATCAATGAATATTGTAAATGCACAAACAGTAATTTCTCCGCATTGCAAGGTGCAATTCTGAAATTTTTTGCTTTTTCCTGCTCCTCTTAGCATGATAAAGAAGATTCAAAGAGAGTGAGATGCCAGCTCCTTTCATTCAGTCAGTAGCTTCAATCATTTCTGGAAGTTTTTCAATGGCAAAAATTAATGAATATTGTAAATGCACAAACAGTAATTTCTCCGCATTGCAAGGTGCAATTCTGAAATTTTTTGCTTTTTCCTGCTCCTCTTAGCATGATAAAGAAGATTCAAAGAGAGTGAGATGCCAGCTCCTTTCATTCAGTCAGTAGCTTCAATCATTTCTGGACGTTTTTCAATGGCAAAAATCAATGAATATTGTAAATGCACAAACAGTAATTTCTCCGCATTGCAAGGTGCAATTCTGAAATTTTTTGCTTTTTCCTGCTCCTCTTAGCATGATAAAGAAGATTCAAAGAGAGTGAGATGCCAGCTCCTTTCATTCAGTCAGTAGCTTCAATCATTTCTGGACGTTTTTCAATGGCAAAAATCAGTGAATATTGTAAATGCACAAACAGTAATTTCTCCGCATTGCAAGGTGCAATTCTGAAATTTTTTGCTTTTTCCTGCTCCTCTTAGCATGATAAAGAAGATTCAAAGAGAGTGAGATGCCAGCTCCTTTCATTCAGCCAGTAGCTTCAAACATTTCTGGTATATGAATAACATGATGTTTTTCAATGGCAAAAATCAATGAATATTGTAAATGCACAAACAGTAATTTCTCCGCATTGCAAGGTGCAATTCTGAAATTTTTTGCTTTTTCCTGCTCCTCTTAGCATGATAAAGAAGATTCAAAGAGAGTGAGATGCCAGCTCCTTTCATTCAGTCAGTAGCTTCAATCATTTCTGGACATTTTTCAATGGCAAAAATCAATGAATATTGTAAATGCACAAAACAGTAATTTCTCCGCATTGCAAGGTGCAATTCTGAAATTTTTTGCTTTTTCCTGCTCCTCTTAGCATGATAAAGAAGATTCAAAGAGAGTGAGATGCCAGCTCCTTTCATTCAGTCAGTAGCTTCAAACATTTCTGGTATATGAATAACATGATGTTTTTCAATGGCAAAAATCAATGAATATTGTAAATGCACAAACAGTAATTTCTCCGCATTGCAAGGTGCAATTCTGAAATTTTTTGCTTTTTCCTGCTCCTCTTAGCATGATAAAGAAGATTCAAAGAGAGTGAGATGCCAGCTCCTTTCATTCAGTCAATAGCTTCAATCATTTCTGGACGTTTTTCAATGGCAAAAATCAATGAATATTGTAAATGCACAAACAGTAATTTCTCCGCATTGCAAGGTGCAATTCTGAAATTTTTTGCTTTTTCCTGCTCCTCTTAGCATGATAAAGAAGATTCAAAGAGAGTGAGATGCCAGCTCCTTTCATTCAGTCAGTAGCTTCAATCATTTCTGGAAGTTTTTCAATGGCAAAAATCAATGAATATTGTAAATGCACAAACAGTAATTTCTCCGCATTGCAAGGTGCAATTCTGAAATTTTTTGCTTTTTCCTGCTCCTCTTAGCATGATAAAGAAGATTCAAAGAGAGTGAGATGCCAGCTCCTTTCATTCAGTCAGTAGCTTCAATCATTTCTGGACGTTTTTCAATGGCAAAAATCAATGAATATTGTAAATGCACAAACAGTAATTTCTCCGCATTGCAAGGTGCAATTCTGAAATTTTTTGCTTTTTCCTGCTCCTCTTAGCATGATAAAGAAGATTCAAAGAGAGTGAGATGCCAGCTCCTTTCATTCAGTCAGTAGCTTCAATCATTTCTGGACGTTTTTCAATGGCAAAAATCAATGAATATTGTAAATGCACAAACAGTAATTTCTCCGCATTGCAAGGTGCAATTCTGAAATTTTTTGCTTTTTCCTGCTCCTCTTAGCATGATAAAGAAGATTCAAAGAGAGTGAGATGCCAGCTCCTTTCATTCAGTCAGTAGCTTCAAACATTTCTGGTATATGAATAACATGATGTTTTTCAATGGCAAAAATCAATGAATATTGTAAATGCACAAACAATAATTTCTCCGCATTGCAAGGTGCAATTCTGAAATTTTTTGCTTTTTCCTGCTCCTCTTAGCATGATAAAGAAGATTCAAAGAGAGTGAGATGCCAGCTCCTTTCATTCAGTCAGTAGCTTCAATCATTTCTGGACGTTTTTCAATGGCAAAAATCAATGAATATTGTAAATGCACAAACAGTAATTTCTCCGCATTGCAAGGTGCAATTCTGAAATTTTTTGCTTTTTCCTGCTCCTCTTAGCATGATAAAGAAGATTCAAAGAGAGTGAGATGCCAGCTCCTTTCATTCAGTCAGTAGCTTCAATCATTTCTGGACGTTTTTCAATGGCAAAAATCAATGAATATTGTAAATGCACAAACAGTAATTTCTCCGCATTGCAAGGTGCAATTCTGAAATTTTTTGCTTTTTCCTGCTCCTCTTAGCATGATAAAGAAGATTCAAAGAGAGTGAGATGCCAGCTCCTTTCATTCAGTCAGTAGCTTCAAACATTTCTGGTATATGAATAACATGATGTTTTTCAATGGCAAAAATCAATGAATATTGTAAATGCACAAACAGTAATTTCTCCGCATTGCAAGGTGCAATTCTGAAATTTTTTGCTTTTTCCTGCTCCTCTTAGCATGATAAAGAAGATTCAAAGAGAGTGAGATGCCAGCTCCTTTCATTCAGTCAGTAGCTTCAATCATTTCTGGACGTTTTTCAATGGCAAAAATCAATGAATATTGTAAATGCACAAACAGTAATTTCTCCGCATTGCAAGGTGCAATTCTGAAATTTTTTGCTTTTTCCTGCTCCTCTTAGCATGATAAAGAAGATTCAAAGAGAGTGAGATGCCAGCTGCTTTCATTCAGTCAGTAGCTTCAAACATTTCTGGTATATGAATAACATGATGTTTTTCAATGGCAAAAATCAATGAATATTGTAAATGCACAAACAATAATTTCTCCGCATTGCAAGGTGCAATTCTGAAATTTTTTGCTTTTTCCTGCTCCTCTTAGCATGATAAAGAAGATTCAAAGAGAGTGAGATGCCAGCTCCTTTCATTCAGTCAGTAGCTTCAATCATTTCTGGATGTTTTTCAATGGCAAAAATCAATGAATATTGTAAATGCACAAACAGTAATTTCTCCGCATTGCAAGGTGCAATTCTGAAATTTTTTGCTTTTTCCTGCTCCTCTTAGCATGATAAAGAAGATTCAAAGAGAGTGAGATGCCAGCTCCTTTCATTCAGTCAGTAGCTTCAATCATTTCTGGACGTTTTTCAATGGCAAAAATCAATGAATATTGTAAATGCACAAACAGTAATTTCTCCGCATTGCAAGGTGCAATTCTGAAATTTTTTGCTTTTTCCTGCTCCTCTTAGCATGATAAAGAAGATTCAAAGAGAGTGAGATGCCAGCTCCTTTCATTCAGTCAGTAGCTTCAAACATTTCTGGTATATGAATAACATGATGTTTTTCAATGGCAAAAATCAATGAATATTGTAAATGCACAAACAGTAATTTCTCCGCATTGCAAGGTGCAATTCTGAAATTTTTTGCTTTTTCCTGCTCCTCTTAGCATGATAAAGAAGATTCAAAGAGAGTGAGATGCCAGCTCCTTTCATTCAGTCAGTAGCTTCAATCATTTCTGGACGTTTTTCAATGGCAAAAATCAATGAATATTGTAAATGCACAAACAGTAATTTCTCCGCATTGCAAGGTGCAATTCTGAAATTTTTTGCTTTTTCCTGCTCCTCTTAGCATGATAAAGAAGATTCAAAGAGAGTGAGATGCCAGCTGCTTTCATTCAGTCAGTAGCTTCAAACATTTCTGGTATATGAATAACATGATGTTTTTCAATGGCAAAAATCAATGAATATTGTAAATGCACAAACAGTAATTTCTCCGCATTGCAAGGTGCAATTCTGAAATTTTTTGCTTTTTCCTGCTCCTCTTAGCATGATAAAGAAGATTCAAAGAGAGTGAGATGCCAGCTCCTTTCGTTCAGTCAGTAGCTTCAATCATTTCTGGACGTTTTTCAATGGCAAAAATCATTGAATATTGTAAATGCAGAAACAGTAATTTCTCCGCATTGCAAGGTGCAATTCTGAAATTTTTTACTTTTTCCTGCTCCTCTTAGCATGATAAAGAAGATTCAAAGAGAGTGAGATGTCAGCTCCTTTCATTCAGTCAGTAGCTTCAATCATTTCTGGTATATGAATAACATGATGTTTTTCAATGGCAAAAATCAATGAATATTGTAAATGCACAAACAGTAATTTCTCCGCATTGCAAGGTGAAATTCTGAAATTTTTTGCTTTTTCCTGCTCCTCTTAGCATGATAAACAAGATTCAAAGAGAGTGAGATAACAGCTCCTTTCATTCAGTCAGTAGCTTCAATCATTTCTGGACGTTTTTCAATGGCAAAAATCAATGAATATTGTAAATGCACAAACAGTAATTTCTCCGCATTGCAAGGTGCAATTCTGAAATTTTTTGCTTTTTCCTGCTCCTCTTAGCATGATAAAGAAGATTCAAAGAGAGTGAGATGCCAGCTCCTTTCATTCAGTCAGTAGCTTCAATCATTTCTGGACGTTTTTCAATTGCAAAAATCAATGAATATTGTAAATGCACAAACAGTAATTTCTCCGCTTTGCAAGGTGCAATTCTGAAATTTTTTGCTTTTTCCTGCTCCTCTTAGCATGATAAAGAAGATTCAAAGAGAGTGAGATGCCAGCTACTTTCATTCAGTCAGTAGCTTCAATCATTTCTGGTATATGAATAACATGATGTTTTTCAATGGCAAAAATCAATGAATATTGTAAATGCACAAACAGTAATTTCTCCGCATTGCAAAGTGCAATTCTGAAATTTTTTGCTTTATCCTGCTCCTCTTAGCATGATAAAGAAGATTCAAAGAGAGTGAGATGCCAGCTCCTTTCATTCAGTCAGTAGCTTCAATCATTTCTGGAAGTTTTTCAATGGCAAAAATCAATGAATATTGTAAATGCACAAACAGTAATTTCTCCGCATTGCAAGGTGCAATTCTGAAATTTTTTGCTTTTTCCTGCTCCTCTTAGCATGATAAAGAAGATTCAAAGAGAGTGAGATGCCAGCTCCTTTCATTCAGTCAGTAGCTTCAATCATTTCTGGTATATGAATAACATGATGTTTTTCAATGGCAAAAATCAATGAATTTTGTAAATGCACAAACAGTAATTTCTCCGCATTGCAAGGTGCAATTCTGAAATTTTTTGCTTTTTCCTGCTCCTCTTAGCATGATAAAGAAGATTCAAAGAGAGTGAGATGCCAGCTCCTTTCATTCAGTCAGTAGATTCAATCATTTCTGGACGTTTTTCAATGGCAAAAATCAATGAATATTGTAAATGCACAAACACTAATTTCTCCGCATTGCAAGGTGCAATTCTGAAATTTTTTGCTTTTTCCTGCTCCTCTTAGCATGATAAAGAAGATTCAAAGAGAGTGAGATGCCAGCTCCTTTCATTCAGTCAGTAGCTTCAAACATTTCTGGTATATGAATAACATGATGTTTTTCAATGGCAAAAATCAATGAATATTGTAAATGCACAAACAGTAATTTCTCCGCATTGCAAGGTGCAATTCTGAAATTTTTTGCTTTTTCCTGCTCCTCTTAGCATGATAAAGAAGATTCAAAGAGAGTGAGATGCCAGCTCCTTTCATTCAGTCAGTAGCTTCAATCATTTCTGGACGTTTTTCAATGGCAAAAATCAATGAATATTGTAAATGCACAAACAGTAATTTCTCCGCATTGCAAGGTGCAATTCTGAAATTTTTTGCTTTTTCCTGCTCCTCTTAGCATGATAAAGAAGATTCAAAGAGAGTGAGATGCCAGCTCCTTTCATTCAGTCAGTAGCTTCAAACATTTCTGGTATATGAATAACATGATGTTTTTCAATGGCAAAAATCAATGAATATTGTAAATGCACAAACAATAATTTCTCTGCATTGCAAGGTGCAATTCTGAAATTTTTTGCTTTTTCCTGCTCCTCTTAGCATGATAAAGAAGATTCAAAGAGAGTGAGATGCCAGCTCCTTTCATTCAGTCAGTAGCTTCAATCATTTCTGGACGTTTTTCAATGGCAAAAATCAATGAATATTGTAAATGCACAAACAGTAATTTCTCCGCATTGCAAGGTGCAATTCTGAAATTTTTTGCTTTTTCCTGCTCCTCTTAGCATGATAAAGAAGATTCAAAGAGAGTGAGATGCCAGCTCCTTTCATTCAGTCAGTAGCTTCAATCATTTCTGGACGTTTTTCAATGGCAAAAATCAATGAATATTGTAAATGCACAAACAGTAATTTCTCCGCATTGCAAGGTGCAATTCTGAAATTTTTTGCTTTTTCCTGCTCCTCTTAGCATGATAAAGAAGATTCAAAGAGAGTGAGATGCCAGCTCCTTTCATTCAGTCAGTAGCTTCAAACATTTCTGGTATATGAATAACATGATGTTTTTCAATGGCAAAAATCAATGAATATTGTAAATGCACAAACAGTAATTTCTCCGCATTGCAAGGTGCAATTCTGAAATTTTTTGCTTTTTCCTGCTCCTCTTAGCATGATAAAGAAGATTCAAAGAGAGTGAGATGCCAGCTCCTTTCATTCAGTCAGTAGCTTCAATCATTTCTGGACGTTTTTCAATGGCAAAAATCAATGAATATTGTAAATGCACAAACAGTAATTTCTCCGCATTGCAAGGTGCAATTCTGAAATTTTTTGCTTTTTCCTGCTCCTCTTAGCATGATAAAGAAGATTCAAAGAGAGTGAGATGCCAGCTGCTTTCATTCAGTCAGTAGCTTCAATCATTTCTGGTATATGAATAACATGATGTTTTTCAATGGCAAAAATCAATGAATATTGTAAATGCACAAACAGTAATTTCTCCGCATTGCAAAGTGCAATTCTGAAATTTTTTGCTTTATCCTGCTCCTCTTAGCATGATAAAGAAGATTCAAAGAGAGTGAGATGCCAGCTCCTTTCATTCAGTCAGTAGCTTCAATCATTTCTGGAAGTTTTTCAATGGCAAAAATCAATGAATATTGTAAATGCACAAACAGTAATTTCTCCGCATTGCAAGGTGCAATTCTGAAATTTTTTGCTTTTTCCTGCTCCTCTTAGCATGATAAAGAAGATTCAAAGAGAGTGAGATGCCAGCTCCTTTCATTCAGTCAGTAGCTTCAATCATTTCTGGTATATGAATAACATGATGTTTTTCAATGGCAAAAATCAATGAATTTTGTAAATGCACAAACAGTAATTTCTCCGCATTGCAAGGTGCAATTCTGAAATTTTTTGCTTTTTCCTGCTCCTCTTAGCATGATAAAGAAGATTCAAAGAGAGTGAGATGCCAGCTCCTTTCATTCAGTCAGTAGATTCAATCATTTCTGGACGTTTTTCAATGGCAAAAATCAATGAATATTGTAAATGCACAAACACTAATTTCTCCGCATTGCAAGGTGCAATTCTGAAATTTTTTGCTTTTTCCTGCTCCTCTTAGCATGATAAAGAAGATTCAAAGAGAGTGAGATGCCAGCTCCTTTCATTCAGTCAGTAGCTTCAAACATTTCTGGTATATGAATAACATGATGTTTTTCAATGGCAAAAATCAATGAATATTGTAAATGCACAAACAGTAATTTCTCCGCATTGCAAGGTGCAATTCTGAAATTTTTTGCTTTTTCCTGCTCCTCTTAGCATGATAAAGAAGATTCAAAGAGAGTGAGATGCCAGCTCCTTTCATTCAGTCAGTAGCTTCAATCATTTCTGGACGTTTTTCAATGGCAAAAATCAATGAATATTGTAAATGCACAAACAGTAATTTCTCCGCATTGCAAGGTGCAATTCTGAAATTTTTTGCTTTTTCCTGCTCCTCTTAGCATGATAAAGAAGATTCAAAGAGAGTGAGATGCCAGCTCCTTTCATTCAGTCAGTAGCTTCAAACATTTCTGGTATATGAATAACATGATGTTTTTCAATGGCAAAAATCAATGAATATTGTAAATGCACAAACAATAATTTCTCTGCATTGCAAGGTGCAATTCTGAAATTTTTTGCTTTTTCCTGCTCCTCTTAGCATGATAAAGAAGATTCAAAGAGAGTGAGATGCCAGCTCCTTTCATTCAGTCAGTAGCTTCAATCATTTCTGGACGTTTTTCAATGGCAAAAATCAATGAATATTGTAAATGCACAAACAGTAATTTCTCCGCATTGCAAGGTGCAATTCTGAAATTTTTTGCTTTTTCCTGCTCCTCTTAGCATGATAAAGAAGATTCAAAGAGAGTGAGATGCCAGCTCCTTTCATTCAGTCAGTAGCTTCAATCATTTCTGGACGTTTTTCAATGGCAAAAATCAATGAATATTGTAAATGCACAAACAGTAATTTCTCCGCATTGCAAGGTGCAATTCTGAAATTTTTTGCTTTTTCCTGCTCCTCTTAGCATGATAAAGAAGATTCAAAGAGAGTGAGATGCCAGCTCCTTTCATTCAGTCAGTAGCTTCAAACATTTCTGGTATATGAATAACATGATGTTTTTCAATGGCAAAAATCAATGAATATTGTAAATGCACAAACAGTAATTTCTCCGCATTGCAAGGTGCAATTCTGAAATTTTTTGCTTTTTCCTGCTCCTCTTAGCATGATAAAGAAGATTCAAAGAGAGTGAGATGCCAGCTCCTTTCATTCAGTCAGTAGCTTCAATCATTTCTGGACGTTTTTCAATGGCAAAAATCAATGAATATTGTAAATGCACAAACAGTAATTTCTCCGCATTGCAAGGTGCAATTCTGAAATTTTTTGCTTTTTCCTGCTCCTCTTAGCATGATAAAGAAGATTCAAAGAGAGTGAGATGCCAGCTGCTTTCATTCAGTCAGTAGCTTCAAACATTTCTGGTATATGAATAACATGATGTTTTTCAATGGCAAAAATCAATGAATATTGTAAATGCACAAACAGTAATTTCTCCGCATTGCAAGGTGCAATTCTGAAATTTTTTGCTTTTTCCTGCTCCTCTTAGCATGATAAAGAAGATTCAAAGAGAGTGAGATGCCAGCTCCTTTCGTTCAGTCAGTAGCTTCAATCATTTCTGGACGTTTTTCAATGGCAAAAATCATTGAATATTGTAAATGCAGAAACAGTAATTTCTCCGCATTGCAAGGTGCAATTCTGAAATTTTTTACTTTTTCCTGCTCCTCTTAGCATGATAAAGAAGATTCAAAGAGAGTGAGATGTCAGCTCCTTTCATTCAGTCAGTAGCTTCAATCATTTCTGGTATATGAATAACATGATGTTTTTCAATGGCAAAAATCAATGAATATTGTAAATGCACAAACAGTAATTTCTCCGCATTGCAAGGTGAAATTCTGAAATTTTTTGCTTTTTCCTGCTCCTCTTAGCATGATAAACAAGATTCAAAGAGAGTGAGATAACAGCTCCTTTCATTCAGTCAGTAGCTTCAATCATTTCTGGACGTTTTTCAATGGCAAAAATCAATGAATATTGTAAATGCACAAACAGTAATTTCTCCGCATTGCAAGGTGCAATTCTGAAATTTTTTGCTTTTTCCTGCTCCTCTTAGCATGATAAAGAAGATTCAAAGAGAGTGAGATGCCAGCTCCTTTCATTCAGTCAGTAGCTTCAATCATTTCTGGACGTTTTTCAATTGCAAAAATCAATGAATATTGTAAATGCACAAACAGTAATTTCTCCGCTTTGCAAGGTGCAATTCTGAAATTTTTTGCTTTTTCCTGCTCCTCTTAGCATGATAAAGAAGATTCAAAGAGAGTGAGATGCCAGCTACTTTCATTCAGTCAGTAGCTTCAATCATTTCTGGTATATGAATAACATGATGTTTTTCAATGGCAAAAATCAATGAATATTGTAAATGCACAAACAGTAATTTCTCCGCATTGCAAAGTGCAATTCTGAAATTTTTTGCTTTATCCTGCTCCTCTTAGCATGATAAAGAAGATTCAAAGAGAGTGAGATGCCAGCTCCTTTCATTCAGTCAGTAGCTTCAATCATTTCTGGAAGTTTTTCAATGGCAAAAATCAATGAATATTGTAAATGCACAAACAGTAATTTCTCCGCATTGCAAGGTGCAATTCTGAAATTTTTTGCTTTTTCCTGCTCCTCTTAGCATGATAAAGAAGATTCAAAGAGAGTGAGATGCCAGCTCCTTTCATTCAGTCAGTAGCTTCAATCATTTCTGGTATATGAATAACATGATGTTTTTCAATGGCAAAAATCAATGAATTTTGTAAATGCACAAACAGTAATTTCTCCGCATTGCAAGGTGCAATTCTGAAATTTTTTGCTTTTTCCTGCTCCTCTTAGCATGATAAAGAAGATTCAAAGAGAGTGAGATGCCAGCTCCTTTCATTCAGTCAGTAGATTCAATCATTTCTGGACGTTTTTCAATGGCAAAAATCAATGAATATTGTAAATGCACAAACACTAATTTCTCCGCATTGCAAGGTGCAATTCTGAAATTTTTTGCTTTTTCCTGCTCCTCTTAGCATGATAAAGAAGATTCAAAGAGAGTGAGATGCCAGCTCCTTTCATTCAGTCAGTAGCTTCAAACATTTCTGGTATATGAATAACATGATGTTTTTCAATGGCAAAAATCAATGAATATTGTAAATGCACAAACAGTAATTTCTCCGCATTGCAAGGTGCAATTCTGAAATTTTTTGCTTTTTCCTGCTCCTCTTAGCATGATAAAGAAGATTCAAAGAGAGTGAGATGCCAGCTCCTTTCATTCAGTCAGTAGCTTCAATCATTTCTGGACGTTTTTCAATGGCAAAAATCAATGAATATTGTAAATGCACAAACAGTAATTTCTCCGCATTGCAAGGTGCAATTCTGAAATTTTTTGCTTTTTCCTGCTCCTCTTAGCATGATAAAGAAGATTCAAAGAGAGTGAGATGCCAGCTCCTTTCATTCAGTCAGTAGCTTCAAACATTTCTGGTATATGAATAACATGATGTTTTTCAATGGCAAAAATCAATGAATATTGTAAATGCACAAACAATAATTTCTCTGCATTGCAAGGTGCAATTCTGAAATTTTTTGCTTTTTCCTGCTCCTCTTAGCATGATAAAGAAGATTCAAAGAGAGTGAGATGCCAGCTCCTTTCATTCAGTCAGTAGCTTCAATCATTTCTGGACGTTTTTCAATGGCAAAAATCAATGAATATTGTAAATGCACAAACAGTAATTTCTCCGCATTGCAAGGTGCAATTCTGAAATTTTTGCTTTTTCCTGCTCCTCTTAGCATGATAAAGAAGATTCAAAGAGAGTGAGATGCCAGCTCCTTTCATTCAGTCAGTAGCTTCAACATTCTGGTATATGAATAACATGATGTTTTCAATGGCAAAAATCAATGAATATTGTAAAGCACAAACAGTAATTTCTCCGCATTGCAAGGTGCAATTCTGAAATTTTTTGCTTTTTCCTGCTCCTCTTAGCATGATAAAGAAGATTCAAAGAGAGTGAGATGCCAGCTCCTTTCATTCAGTCAGTAGCTTCAATCATTTCTGGACGTTTTCAATGGCAAAAATCAATGAATATTGTAAATGCACAAACAGTAATTTCTCCGCATTGCAAGGTGCAATTCTGAAATTTTTTGCTTTTCCTGCTCCTCTTAGCATGATAAAGAAGATTCAAAGAGAGTGAGATGCCAGCTGCTTTCATTCAGTCAGTAGCTTCAAACATTTCTGTATATGAATAACATGATGTTTTTCAATGGCAAAAATCAATGAATATTGTAAATGCACCAACAC
>NW_027368161.1:0-51865 GCF_046119375.1 Phyllobates terribilis
TTTCTGGTATATGAAAAACATGTTTTTCAATGGCAAAAATCAATGAATATTGTAAATGCACAAACAGTAATATCTCCACATTGCACGGTGCAATTCTGAAATTTTTTGCTTTTTCCTGCTAATCCTAGCATGATAAAGAAGATTCAAAGAGAGTGAGATGCCAGCTCCTTTCATTCAGTCAGTAGCTTCAAACATTTCTGGTATCTGAAAAACATGTTTTTCAATGGCAAAAATCAATGAATATTGTAAATGCACAAACAGTAATATCTCCACATTGCACGGTGCAATTCTGAAATTTTTAGCTTTTTCCTGTTAATCCTAGCATGATAAAGAAGATTCAAAGAGAGTGAGATGCCAGCTCCTTTCATTCAGTCAGTAGCTTCAAACATTTCTGGACGTTTTTCAATGGCAAAAATCAATGAATATTGTAAATGCACAAACAGTAATATCTCCACATTGCAAGGTGCAATTCTGAAATTTTTAGCTTTTTCCTGTTAATCCTAGCATGATAAAGAAGATTCAAAGAGAGTGAGATGCCAGCTCCTTTCATTCAGTCAGTAGCTTCAAACATTTCTGGTATATGAAAAACATGTTTTTCAATGGCAAAAATCAATGAATATTGTAAATGCACAAACAGTAATATCTCCACATTGCAAGGTGCAATTCTGAAATTTTTAGCTTTTTCCTGTTAATCCTAGCATGATAAAGAAGATTCAAAGAGAGTGAGATGCCAGCTCCTTTCATTCAGTCAGTAGCTTCAAACATTTCTGGTATATGAAAAACATGTTTTTCAATGGCAAAAATCAATGAATATTGTAAATGCACAAACAGTAATATCTCCACATTGCACGGTGCAATTCTGAAATTTTTAGCTTTTTCCTGTTAATCCTAGCATGATAAAGAAGATTCAAAGAGAGTGAGATGCCAGCTCCTTTCATTCAGTCAGTAGCTTCAAACATTTCTGGTATATGAAAAACATGTTTTTCAATGGCAAAAATCAATGAATATTGTAAATGCACAAACAGTAATATCTCCACATTGCAAGGTGCAATTCTGAAATTTTTTGCTTTTTCCTGCTAATCCTAGCATGATAAAGAAGATTCAAAGAGAGTGAGATGCCAGCTCCTTTCATTCAGTCAGTAGCTTCAAACATTTCTGGTATATGAAAAACATGTTTTTCAATGGCAAAATCAATGAATATTGTAAATGCACAAACAGTAATATCTCCACATTGCACGGTGCAATTCTGAAATTTTTTGCTTTTTCCTGCTAATCCTAGCATGATAAAGAAGATTCAAAGAGAGTGAGATGCCAGCTCCTTTCATTCAGTCAGTAGCTTCAATCATTTCTGGACGTTTTTCAATGGCAAAAATCAATGAATATTGTAAATGCACAAACAGTAATATCTCCACATTGCAAGGTGCAATTCTGAAATTTTTTGCTTTTTCCTGCTAATCCTAGCATGATAAAGAAGATTCAAAGAGAGTGAGATGCCAGCTCCTTTCATTCAGTCAGTAGCTTCAAACATTTCTGGACGTTTTTCAATGGCAAAAATCAATGAATATTGTAAATGCACAAACAGTAATATCTCCACATTGCACGGTGCAATTCTGAAATTTTTTGCTTTTTCCTACTAATCCTAGCATGATAAAGAAGATTCAAAGAGAGTGAGATGCCAGCTCCTTTCATTCAGTCAGTAGCTTCAAACATTTCTGGTATATGAAAAACATGTTTTTCAATGGCAAAAATCAATGAATATTGTAAATGCACAAACAGTAATATCTCCACATTGCACGGTGCAATTCTGAAATTTTTTGCTTTTTCCTGCTAATCCTAGCATGATAAAGAAGATTCAAAGAGAGTGAGATGCCAGCTCCTTTCATTCAGTCAGTAGCTTCAAACATTTCTGGTATATGAAAAACATGTTTTTCAATGGCAAAAATCAATGAATATTGTAAATGCACAAACAGTAATATCTCCACATTGCAAGGTGCAATTCTGAAATTTTTTGCTTTTTCCTGTTAATCCTAGCATGATAAAGAAGATTCAAAGAGAGTGAGATGCCAGCTCCTTTCATTCAGTCAGTAGCTTCAAACATTTCTGGACGTTTTTCAATGGCAAAAATCAATGAATATTGTAAATGCACAAACAGTAATATCTCCACATTGCAAGGTGCAATTCTGAAATTTTTAGCTTTTTCCTGTTAATCCTAGCATGATAAAGAAGATTCAAAGAGAGTGAGATGCCAGCTCCTTTCATTCAGTCAGTAGCTTCAAACATTTCTGGTATATGAAAAACATGTTTTTCAATGGCAAAAATCAATGAATATTGTAAATGCACAAACAGTAATATCTCCACATTGCAAGGTGCAATTCTGAAATTTTTAGCTTTTTCCTGCTAATCCTAGCATGATAAAGAAGATTCAAAGAGAGTGAGATGCCAGCTCCTTTCATTCAGTCAGTAGCTTCAAACATTTCTGGTATATGAAAAACATGTTTTTCAATGGCAAAAATCAATGAATATTGTAAATGCACAAACAGTAATATCTCCACATTGCAAGGTGCAATTCTGAAATTTTTAGCTTTTTCCTGCTAATCCTAGCATGATAAAGAAGATTCAAAGAGAGTGAGATGCCAGCTCCTTTCATTCAGTCAGTAGCTTCAAACATTTCTGGTATATGATAAACATGTTTTTCAATGGCAAAAATCAACGAATATTATAAATGCACAAACAGTAATATCTCCACATTGCACGGTGCAATTCTGAAATTTTTTGCTTTTTCCTGTTAATCCTAGCATGATAAAGAAGATTCAAAGAGAGTGAGATGCCAGCTCCTTTCATTCAGTCAGTAGCTTCAAACATTTCTGGTATATGAAAAACATGTTTTTCAATGGCAAAAATCAATGAATATTGTAAATGCACAAACAGTAATATCTCCACATTGCACGGTGCAATTCTGAAATTTTTAGCTTTTTCCTGTTAATCCTAGCATGATAAAGAAGATTCAAAGAGTGAGATGCCAGCTCCTTTCATTCAGTCAGTAGCTTCAAACATTTCTGGACGTTTTTCAATGGCAAAAATCAATGAATATTGTAAATGCACAAACAGTAATATCTCCACATTGCAAGGTGCAATTCTGAAATTTTTTGCTTTTTCCTGCTAATCCTAGCATGATAAAGAAGATTCAAAGAGAGTGAGATGCCAGCTCCTTTCATTCAGTCAGTAGCTTCAAACATTTCTGGTATCTGAAAAACATGTTTTTCAATGGCAAAAATCAATGAATATTGTAAATGCACAAACAGTAATATCTCCACATTGCACGGTGCAATTCTGAAATTTTTAGCTTTTTCCTGTTAATCCTAGCATGATAAAGAAGATTCAAAGAGAGTGAGATGCCAGCTCCTTTCATTCAGTCAGTAGCTTCAAACATTTCTGGACGTTTTTCAATGGCAAAAATCAATGAATATTGTAAATGCACAAACAGTAATATCTCCACATTGCAAGGTGCAATTCTGAAATTTTTAGCTTTTTCCTGTTAATCCTAGCATGATAAAGAAGATTCAAAGAGAGTGAGATGCCAGCTCCTTTCATTCAGTCAGTAGCTTCAAACATTTCTGGTATATGAAAAACATGTTTTTCAATGGCAAAAATCAATGAATATTGTAAATGCACAAACAGTAATATCTCCACATTGCAAGGTGCAATTCTGAAATTTTTAGCTTTTTCCTGTTAATCCTAGCATGATAAAGAAGATTCAAAGAGAGTGAGATGCCAGCTCCTTTCATTCAGTCAGTAGCTTCAAACATTTCTGGTATATGAAAAACATGTTTTTCAATGGCAAAAATCAATGAATATTGTAAATGCACAAACAGTAATATCTCCACATTGCACGGTGCAATTCTGAAATTTTTAGCTTTTTCCTGTTAATCCTAGCATGATAAAGAAGATTCAAAGAGAGTGAGATGCCAGCTCCTTTCATTCAGTCAGTAGCTTCAAACATTTCTGGTATATGAAAAACATGTTTTTCAATGGCAAAAATCAATGAATATTGTAAATGCACAAACAGTAATATCTCCACATTGCAAGGTGCAATTCTGAAATTTTTTGCTTTTTCCTGCTAATCCTAGCATGATAAAGAAGATTCAAAGAGAGTGAGATGCCAGCTCCTTTCATTCAGTCAGTAGCTTCAAACATTTCTGGTATATGAAAAACATGTTTTTCAATGGCAAAAATCAATGAATATTGTAAATGCACAAACAGTAATATCTCCACATTGCACGGTGCAATTCTGAAATTTTTTGCTTTTTCCTGCTAATCCTAGCATGATAAAGAAGATTCAAAGAGAGTGAGATGCCAGCTCCTTTCATTCAGTCAGTAGCTTCAATCATTTCTGGACGTTTTTCAATGGCAAAAATCAATGAATATTGTAAATGCACAAACAGTAATATCTCCACATTGCAAGGTGCAATTCTGAAATTTTTTGCTTTTTCCTGCTAATCCTAGCATGATAAAGAAGATTCAAAGAGAGTGAGATGCCAGCTCCTTTCATTCAGTCAGTAGCTTCAAACATTTCTGGACGTTTTTCAATGGCAAAAATCAATGAATATTGTAAATGCACAAACAGTAATATCTCCACATTGCACGGTGCAATTCTGAAATTTTTTGCTTTTTCCTGCTAATCCTAGCATGATAAAGAAGATTCAAAGAGAGTGAGATGCCAGCTCCTTTCATTCAGTCAGTAGCTTCAAACATTTCTGGTATATGAAAAACATGTTTTTCAATGGCAAAAATCAATGAATATTGTAAATGCACAAACAGTAATATCTCCACATTGCACGGTGCAATTCTGAAATTTTTTGCTTTTTCCTGCTAATCCTAGCATGATAAAGAAGATTCAAAGAGAGTGAGATGCCAGCTCCTTTCATTCAGTCAGTAGCTTCAAACATTTCTGGTATATGAAAAACATGTTTTTCAATGGCAAAAATCAATGAATATTGTAAATGCACAAACAGTAATATCTCCACATTGCAAGGTGCAATTCTGAAATTTTTTGCTTTTTCCTGTTAATCCTAGCATGATAAAGAAGATTCAAAGAGAGTGAGATGCCAGCTCCTTTCATTCAGTCAGTAGCTTCAAACATTTCTGGACGTTTTTCAATGGCAAAAATCAATGAATATTGTAAATGCACAAACAGTAATATCTCCACATTGCAAGGTGCAATTCTGAAATTTTTAGCTTTTTCCTGCTAATCCTAGCATGATAAAGAAGATTCAAAGAGAGTGAGATGCCAGCTCCTTTCATTCAGTCAGTAGCTTCAAACATTTCTGGTATATGAAAAACATGTTTTTCAATGGCAAAAATCAATGAATATTGTAAATGCACAAACAGTAATATCTCCACATTGCAAGGTGCAATTCTGAAATTTTTAGCTTTTTCCTGCTAATCCTAGCATGATAAAGAAGATTCAAAGAGAGTGAGATGCCAGCTCCTTTCATTCAGTCAGTAGCTTCAAACATTTCTGGTATATGAAAAACATGTTTTTCAATGGCAAAAATCAATGAATATTGTAAATGCACAAACAGTAATATCTCCACATTGCACGGTGCAATTCTGAAATTTTTAGCTTTTTCCTGCTAATCCTAGCATGATAAAGAAGATTCAAAGAGAGTGAGATGCCAGCTCCTTTCATTCAGTCAGTAGCTTCAAACATTTCTGGTATATGAAAAACATGTTTTTCAATGGCAAAAATCAATGAATATTGTAAATGCACAAACAGTAATATCTCCACATTGCAAGGTGCAATTCTGAAATTTTTTGCTTTTTCCTGTTAATCCTAGCATGATAAAGAAGATTCAAAGAGAGTGAGATGCCAGCTCCTTTCATTCAGTCAGTAGCTTCAAACATTTCTGGTATATGAAAAACATGTTTTTCAATGGCAAAAATCAATGAATATTGTAAATGCACAAACAGTAATATCTCCACATTGCAAGGTGCAATTCTGAAATTTTTAGCTTTTTCCTGCTAATCCTAGCATGATAAAGAAGATTCAAAGAGAGTGAGATGCCAGCTCCTTTCATTCAGTCAGTAGCTTCAAACATTTCTGGACGTTTTTCAATGGCAAAAATCAATGAATATTGTAAATGCACAAACAGTAATATCTCCACATTGCACGGTGCAATTCTGAAATTTTTTGCTTTTTCCTGTTAATCCTAGCATGATAAAGAAGATTCAAAGAGAGTGAGATGCCAGCTCCTTTCATTCAGTCAGTAGCTTCAAACATTTCTGGTATATGATAAACATGTTTTTCAATGGCAAAAATCAACGAATATTATAAATGCACAAACAGTAATATCTCCACATTGCACGGTGCAATTCTGAAATTTTTTGCTTTTTCCTGTTAATCCTAGCATGATAAAGAAGATTCAAAGAGAGTGAGATGCCAGCTCCTTTCATTCAGTCAGTAGCTTCAAACATTTCTGGTATATGAAAAACATGTTTTTCAATGGCAAAAATCAATGAATATTGTAAATGCACAAACAGTAATATCTCCACATTGCACGGTGCAATTCTGAAATTTTTAGCTTTTTCCTGTTAATCCTAGCATGATAAAGAAGATTCAAAGAGAGTGAGATGCCAGCTCCTTTCATTCAGTCAGTAGCTTCAAACATTTCTGGACGTTTTTCAATGGCAAAAATCAATGAATATTGTAAATGCACAAACAGTAATATCTCCACATTGCAAGGTGCAATTCTGAAATTTTTTGCTTTTTCCTGCTAATCCTAGCATGATAAAGAAGATTCAAAGAGAGTGAGATGCCAGCTCCTTTCATTCAGTCAGTAGCTTCAAACATTTCTGGTATATGAAAAACATGTTTTTCAATGGCAAAAATCAATGAATATTGTAAATGCACAAACAGTAATATCTCCACATTGCAAGGTGCAATTCTGAAATTTTTAGCTTTTTCCTGTTAATCCTAGCATGATAAAGAAGATTCAAAGAGAGTGAGATGCCAGCTCCTTTCATTCAGTCAGTAGCTTCAAACATTTCTGGACGTTTTTCAATGGCAAAAATCAATGAATATTGTAAATGCACAAACAGTAATATCTCCACATTGCACGGTGCAATTCTGAAATTTTTAGCTTTTTCCTGTTAATCCTAGCATGATAAAGAAGATTCAAAGAGAGTGAGATGCCAGCTCCTTTCATTCAGTCAGTAGCTTCAAACATTTCTGGTATATGAAAAACATGTTTTTCAATGGCAAAAATCAATGAATATTGTAAATGCACAAACAGTAATATCTCCACATTGCACGGTGCAATTCTGAAATTTTTTGCTTTTTCCTGCTAATCCTAGCATGATAAAGAAGATTCAAAGAGAGTGAGATGCCAGCTCCTTTCATTCAGTCAGTAGCTTCAAACATTTCTGGACGTTTTTCAATGGCAAAAATCAATGAATATTGTAAATGCACAAACAGTAATATCTCCACATTGCACGGTGCAATTCTGAAATTTTTAGCTTTTTCCTGTTAATCCTAGCATGATAAAGAAGATTCAAAGAGAGTGAGATGCCAGCTCCTTTCATTCAGTCAGTAGCTTCAAACATTTCTGGTATATGAAAAACATGTTTTTCAATGGCAAAAATCAATGAATATTGTAAATGCACAAACAGTAATATCTCCACATTGCACGGTGCAATTCTGAAATTTTTTGCTTTTTCCTGCTAATCCTAGCATGATAAAGAAGATTCAAAGAGAGTGAGATGCCAGCTCCTTTCATTCAGTCAGTAGCTTCAAACATTTCTGGTATATGAAAAACATGTTTTTCAATGGCAAAAATCAATGAATATTGTAAATGCACAAACAGTAATATCTCCACATTGCAAGGTGCAATTCTGAAATTTTTAGCTTTTTCCTGTTAATCCTAGCATGATAAAGAAGATTCAAAGAGAGTGAGATGCCAGCTCCTTTCATTCAGTCAGTAGCTTCAAACATTTCTGGTATATGAAAAACATGTTTTTCAATGGCAAAAATCAATGAATATTGTAAATGCACAAACAGTAATATCTCCACATTGCACGGTGCAATTCTGAAATTTTTTGCTTTTTCCTGCTAATCCTAGCATGATAAAGAAGATTCAAAGAGAGTGAGATGCCAGCTCCTTTCATTCAGTCAGTAGCTTCAAACATTTCTGGTATATGAAAAACATGTTTTTCAATGGCAAAAATCAATGAATATTGTAAATGCACAAACAGTAATATCTCCACATTGCACGGTGCAATTCTGAAATTTTTAGCTTTTTCCTGTTAATCCTAGCATGATAAAGAAGATTCAAAGAGAGTGAGATGCCAGCTCCTTTCATTCAGTCAGTAGCTTCAAACATTTCTGGTATATGAAAAACATGTTTTTCAATGGCAAAAATCAATGAATATTGTAAATGCACAAACAGTAATATCTCCACATTGCAAGGTGCAATTCTGAAATTTTTAGCTTTTTCCTGTTAATCCTAGCATGATAAAGAAGATTCAAAGAGAGTGAGATGCCAGCTCCTTTCATTCAGTCAGTAGCTTCAAACATTTCTGGACGTTTTTCAATGGCAAAAATCAATGAATATTGTAAATGCACAAACAGTAATATCTCCACATTGCACGGTGCAATTCTGAAATTTTTTGCTTTTTCCTGCTAATCCTAGCATGATAAAGAAGATTCAAAGAGAGTGAGATGCCAGCTCCTTTCATTCAGTCAGTAGCTTCAAACATTTCTGGTATATGAAAAACATGTTTTTCAATGGCAAAAATCAATGAATATTGTAAATGCACAAACAGTAATATCTCCACATTGCACGGTGCAATTCTGAAATTTTTAGCTTTTTCCTGTTAATCCTAGCATGATAAAGAAGATTCAAAGAGAGTGAGATGCCAGCTCCTTTCATTCAGTCAGTAGCTTCAAACATTTCTGGACGTTTTTCAATGGCAAAAATCAATGAATATTGTAAATGCACAAACAGTAATATCTCCACATTGCAAGGTGCAATTCTGAAATTTTTTGCTTTTTCCTGCTAATCCTAGCATGATAAAGAAGATTCAAAGAGAGTGAGATGCCAGCTCCTTTCATTCAGTCAGTAGCTTCAAACATTTCTGGTATATGAAAAACATGTTTTTCAATGGCAAAAATCAATGAATATTGTAAATGCACAAACAGTAATATCTCCACATTGCACGGTGCAATTCTGAAATTTTTTGCTTTTTCCTGCTAATCCTAGCATGATAAAGAAGATTCAAAGAGAGTGAGATGCCAGCTCCTTTCATTCAGTCAGTAGCTTCAAACATTTCTGGTATATGAAAAACATGTTTTTCAATGGCAAAAATCAATGAATATTGTAAATGCACAAACAGTAATATCTCCACATTGCACGGTGCAATTCTGAAATTTTTAGCTTTTTCCTGCTAATCCTAGCATGATAAAGAAGATTCAAAGAGAGTGAGATGCCAGCTCCTTTCATTCAGTCAGTAGCTTCAAACATTTCTGGACGTTTTTCAATGGCAAAAATCAATGAATATTGTAAATGCACAAACAGTAATATCTCCACATTGCACGGTGCAATTCTGAAATTTTTTGCTTTTTCCTGCTAATCCTAGCATGATAAAGAAGATTCAAAGAGAGTGAGATGCCAGCTCCTTTCATTCAGTCAGTAGCTTCAAACATTTCTGGTATATGAAAAACATGTTTTTCAATGGCAAAAATCAATGAATATTGTAAATGCACAAACAGTAATATCTCCACATTGCACGGTGCAATTCTGAAATTTTTAGCTTTTTCCTGTTAATCCTAGCATGATAAAGAAGATTCAAAGAGAGTGAGATGCCAGCTCCTTTCATTCAGTCAGTAGCTTCAAACATTTCTGGTATATGAAAAACATGTTTTTCAATGGCAAAAATCAATGAATATTGTAAATGCACAAACAGTAATATCTCCACATTGCACGGTGCAATTCTGAAATTTTTAGCTTTTTCCTGCTAATCCTAGCATGATAAAGAAGATTCAAAGAGAGTGAGATGCCAGCTCCTTTCATTCAGTCAGTAGCTTCAAACATTTCTGGTATATGAAAAACATGTTTTTCAATGGCAAAAATCAATGAATATTGTAAATGCACAAACAGTAATATCTCCACATTGCACGGTGCAATTCTGAAATTTTTAGCTTTTTCCTGTTAATCCTAGCATGATTAAGAAGATTCAAAGAGAGTGAGATGCCAGCTCCTTTCATTCAGTCAGTAGCTTCAAACATTTCTGGTATATGAAAAACATGTTTTTCAATGGCAAAAATCAATGAATATTGTAAATGCACAAACAGTAATATCTCCACATTGCAAGGTGCAATTCTGAAATTTTTTGCTTTTTCCTGTTAATCCTAGCATGATAAAGAAGATTCAAAGAGAGTGAGATGCCAGCTCCTTTCATTCAGTCAGTAGCTTCAAACATTTCTGGTATATGAAAAACATGTTTTTCAATGGCAAAAATCAATGAATATTGTAAATGCACAAACAGTAATATCTCCACATTGCACGGTGCAATTCTGAAATTTTTTGCTTTTTCCTGCTAATCCTAGCATGATAAAGAAGATTCAAAGAGAGTGAGATGCCAGCTCCTTTCATTCAGTCAGTAGCTTCAAACATTTCTGGACGTTTTTCAATGGCAAAAATCAATGAATATTGTAAATGCACAAACAGTAATATCTCCACATTGCAAGGTGCAATTCTGAAATTTTTTGCTTTTTCCTGTTAATCCTAGCATGATAAAGAAGATTCAAAGAGAGTGAGATGCCAGCTCCTTTCATTCAGTCAGTAGCTTCAAACATTTCTGGTATATGAAAAACATGTTTTTCAATGGCAAAAATCAATGAATATTGTAAATGCACAAACAGTAATATCTCCACATTGCAAGGTGCAATTCTGAAATTTTTAGCTTTTTCCTGCTAATCCTAGCATGATAAAGAAGATTCAAAGAGAGTGAGATGCCAGCTCCTTTCATTCAGTCAGTAGCTTCAAACATTTCTGGACGTTTTTCAATGGCAAAAATCAATGAATATTGTAAATGCACAAACAGTAATATCTCCACATTGCACGGTGCAATTCTGAAATTTTTAGCTTTTTCCTGTTAATCCTAGCATGATAAAGAAGATTCAAAGAGAGTGAGATGCCAGCTCCTTTCATTCAGTCAGTAGCTTCAAACATTTCTGGTATATGAAAAACATGTTTTTCAATGGCAAAAATCAATGAATATTGTAAATGCACAAACAGTAATATCTCCACATTGCAAGGTGCAATTCTGAAATTTTTAGCTTTTTCCTGTTAATCCTAGCATGATAAAGAAGATTCAAAGAGAGTGAGATGCCAGCTCCTTTCATTCAGTCAGTAGCTTCAAACATTTCTGGTATATGAAAAACATGTTTTTCAATGGCAAAAATCAATGAATATTGTAAATGCACAAACAGTAATATCTCCACATTGCAAGGTGCAATTCTGAAATTTTTAGCTTTTTCCTGTTAATCCTAGCATGATAAAGAAGATTCAAAGAGAGTGAGATGCCAGCTCCTTTCATTCAGTCAGTAGCTTCAAACATTTCTGGACGTTTTTCAATGGCAAAAATCAATGAATATTGTAAATGCACAAACAGTAATATCTCCACATTGCACGGTGCAATTCTGAAATTTTTTGCTTTTTCCTGCTAATCCTAGCATGATAAAGAAGATTCAAAGAGAGTGAGATGCCAGCTCCTTTCATTCAGTCAGTAGCTTCAAACATTTCTGGTATATGAAAAACATGTTTTTCAATGGCAAAAATCAATGAATATTGTAAATGCACAAACAGTAATATCTCCACATTGCACGGTGCAATTCTGAAATTTTTAGCTTTTTCCTGTTAATCCTAGCATGATAAAGAAGATTCAAAGAGAGTGAGATGCCAGCTCCTTTCATTCAGTCAGTAGCTACAAACATTTCTGGACGTTTTTCAATGGCAAAAATCAATGAATATTGTAAATGCACAAACAGTAATATCTCCACATTGCAAGGTGCAATTCTGAAATTTTTTGCTTTTTCCTGCTAATCCTAGCATGATAAAGAAGATTCAAAGAGAGTGAGATGCCAGCTCCTTTCATTCAGTCAGTAGCTTCAAACATTTCTGGTATATGAAAAACATGTTTTTCAATGGCAAAAATCAATGAATATTGTAAATGCACAAACAGTAATATCTCCACATTGCACGGTGCAATTCTGAAATTTTTTGCTTTTTCCTGCTAATCCTAGCATGATAAAGAAGATTCAAAGAGAGTGAGATGCCAGCTCCTTTCATTCAGTCAGTAGCTTCAAACATTTCTGGTATATGAAAAACATGTTTTTCAATGGCAAAAATCAATGAATATTGTAAATGCACAAACAGTAATATCTCCACATTGCACGGTGCAATTCTGAAATTTTTAGCTTTTTCCTGCTAATCCTAGCATGATAAAGAAGATTCAAAGAGAGTGAGATGCCAGCTCCTTTCATTCAGTCAGTAGCTTCAAACATTTCTGGACGTTTTTCAATGGCAAAAATCAATGAATATTGTAAATGCACAAACAGTAATATCTCCACATTGCACGGTGCAATTCTGAAATTTTTTGCTTTTTCCTGCTAATCCTAGCATGATAAAGAAGATTCAAAGAGAGTGAGATGCCAGCTCCTTTCATTCAGTCAGTAGCTTCAAACATTTCTGGTATATGAAAAACATGTTTTTCAATGGCAAAAATCAATGAATATTGTAAATGCACAAACAGTAATATCTCCACATTGCACGGTGCAATTCTGAAATTTTTAGCTTTTTCCTGTTAATCCTAGCATGATAAAGAAGATTCAAAGAGAGTGAGATGCCAGCTCCTTTCATTCAGTCAGTAGCTTCAAACATTTCTGGTATATGAAAAACATGTTTTTCAATGGCAAAAATCAATGAATATTGTAAATGCACAAACAGTAATATCTCCACATTGCACGGTGCAATTCTGAAATTTTTAGCTTTTTCCTGCTAATCCTAGCATGATAAAGAAGATTCAAAGAGAGTGAGATGCCAGCTCCTTTCATTCAGTCAGTAGCTTCAAACATTTCTGGTATATGAAAAACATGTTTTTCAATGGCAAAAATCAATGAATATTGTAAATGCACAAACAGTAATATCTCCACATTGCACGGTGCAATTCTGAAATTTTTTGCTTTTTCCTGCTAATCCTAGCATGATAAAGAAGATTCAAAGAGAGTGAGATGCCAGCTCCTTTCATTCAGTCAGTAGCTTCAAACATTTCTGGACGTTTTTCAATGGCAAAAATCAATGAATATTGTAAATGCACAAACAGTAATATCTCCACATTGCAAGGTGCAATTCTGAAATTTTTTGCTTTTTCCTGTTAATCCTAGCATGATAAAGAAGATTCAAAGAGAGTGAGATGCCAGCTCCTTTCATTCAGTCAGTAGCTTCAAACATTTCTGGTATATGAAAAACATGTTTTTCAATGGCAAAAATCAATGAATATTGTAAATGCACAAACAGTAATATCTCCACATTGCAAGGTGCAATTCTGAAATTTTTAGCTTTTTCCTGCTAATCCTAGCATGATAAAGAAGATTCAAAGACAGTGAGATGCCAGCTCCTTTCATTCAGTCAGTAGCTTCAAACATTTCTGGACGTTTTTCAATGGCAAAAATCAATGAATATTGTAAATGCACAAACAGTAATATCTCCACATTGCACGGTGCAATTCTGAAATTTTTAGCTTTTTCCTGTTAATCCTAGCATGATAAAGAAGATTCAAAGAGAGTGAGATGCCAGCTCCTTTCATTCAGTCAGTAGCTTCAAACATTTCTGGTATATGAAAAACATGTTTTTCAATGGCAAAAATCAATGAATATTGTAAATGCACAAACAGTAATTTCTCCACATTGCAAGGTGCAATTCTGAAATTTTTTGCTTTTTCCTGTTAATCCTAGCATGATAAAGAAGATTCAAAGAGAGTGAGATGCCAGCTCCTTTCATTCAGTCAGTAGCTTCAAACATTTCTGGTATATGAAAAACATGTTTTTCAATGGCAAAAATCAATGAATATTGTAAATGCACAAACAGTAATATCTCCACATTGCAAGGTGCAATTCTGAAATTTTTAGCTTTTTCCTGCTAATCCTAGCATGATAAAGAAGATTCAAAGAGAGTGAGATGCCAGCTCCTTTCATTCAGTCAGTAGCTTCAAACATTTCTGGTATATGAAAAACATGTTTTTCATATACCAGAAATGTTTGAAGCTACTGACTGAATGAAAGGAGCTGGCATCTCACTCTCTTTGAATCTTCTTTATCATGCTAGGATTAACAGAAAAAAGCTAAAAATTTCAGAATTGCACCGTGCAATGTGGAGATATTACTGTTTGTGCATTTACAATATTCATTGATTTTTGCCATTGAAAAACATGTTTTTCATATACCAGAAATGTTTGAAGCTACTGACTGAATGAAAGGAGCTGGCATCTCACTCTCTTTGAATCTTCTTTATCATGCTAGGATTAGCAGGAAAAAGCTAAAAATTTCAGAATTGCACCGTGCAATGTGGAGATATTACTGTTTGTGCATTTACAATATTCATTGATTTTTGCCATTGAAAAACATGTTTTTCATATACCAGAAATGTTTGAAGCTACTGACTGAATGAAAGGAGCTGGCATCTCACTCTCTTTGAATCTTCTTTATCATGCTAGGATTAACAGGAAAAAGCTAAAAATTTCAGAATTGCACCGTGCAATGTGGAGATATTACTGTTTGTGCATTTACAATATTCATTGATTTTTGCCATTGAAAAACATGTTTTTCATATACCAGAAATGTTTGAAGCTACTGACTGAATGAAAGGAGCTGGCATCTCACTCTCTTTGAATCTTCTTTATCATGCTAGGATTAACAGGAAAAAGCTAAAAATTTCAGAATTGCACCGTGCAATGTGGAGATATTACTGTTTGTGCATTTACAATATTCATTGATTTTTGCCATTGAAAAACGTCCAGAAATGTTTGAAGCTACTGACTGAATGAAAGGAGCTGGCATCTCACTCTCTTTGAATCTTCTTTATCATGCTAGGATTAACAGGAAAAAGCAAAAAATTTCAGAATTGCACCTTGCAATGTGGAGATATTACTGTTTGTGCATTTACAATATTCATTGATTTTTGCTATTGAAAAACATGTTTTTCATATACCAGAAATGTTTGAAGCTACTGACTGAATGAAAGGAGCTGGCATCTCACTCTCTTTGAATCTTCTTTATCATGCTAGGATTAGCAGGAAAAAGCAAAAAATTTCAGAATTGCACCGTGCAATGTGGAGATATTACTGTTTGTGCATTTACAATATTCATTGATTTTTGCCATTGAAAAACGTCCAGAAATGTTTGAAGCTACTGACTGAATGAAAGGAGCTGGCATCTCACTCTCTTTGAATCTTCTTTATCATGCTAGGATTAGCAGGAAAAAGCAAAAAATTTCAGAATTGCACCTTGCAATGTGGAGATATTACTGTTTGTGCATTTACAATATTCATTGATTTTTGCCATTGAAAAACATGTTTTTCATATACCAGAAATGTTTGAAGCTACTGACTGAATGAAAGGAGCTGGCATCTCACTCTCTTTGAATCTTCTTTATCATGCTAGGATTAGCAGGAAAAAGCAAAAAATTTCAGAATTGCACCGTGCAATGTGGAGATATTACTGTTTGTGCATTTACAATATTCATTGATTTTTGCCATTGAAAAACATGTTTTTCATATACCAGAAATGTTTGAAGCTACTGACTGAATGAAAGGAGCTGGCATCTCACTCTCTTTGAATCTTCTTTATCATGCTAGGATTAGCAGGAAAAAGCAAAAAATTTCAGAATTGCACCTTGCAATGTGGAGATATTACTGTTTGTGCATTTACAATATTCATTGATTTTTGCCATTGAAAAACATGTTTTTCATATACCAGAAATGTTTGAAGCTACTGACTGAATGAAAGGAGCTGGCATCTCACTCTCTTTGAATCTTCTTTATCATGCTAGGATTAGCAGGAAAAAGCAAAAAATTTCAGAATTGCACCGTGCAATGTGGAGATATTACTGTTTGTGCATTTACAATATTCATTGATTTTTGCCATTGAAAAACGTCCAGAAATGTTTGAAGCTACTGACTGAATGAAAGGAGCTGGCATCTCACTCTCTTTGAATCTTCTTTATCATGCTAGGATTAACAGGAAAAAGCAAAAAATTTCAGAATTGCACCGTGCAATGTGGAGATATTACTGTTTGTGCATTTACAATATTCATTGATTTTTGCCATTGAAAAACATGTTTTTCATATACCAGAAATGTTTGAAGCTACTGACTGAATGAAAGGAGCTGGCATCTCACTCTCTTTGAATCTTCTTTATCATGCTAGGATTAACAGGAAAAAGCTAAAAATTTCAGAATTGCACCTTGCAATGTGGAGATATTACTGTTTGTGCATTTACAATATTCATTGATTTTTGCCATTGAAAAACATGTTTTTCATATACCAGAAATGTTTGAAGCTACTGACTGAATGAAAGGAGCTGGCATCTCACTCTCTTTGAATCTTCTTTATCATGCTAGGATTAACAGGAAAAAGCAAAAAATTTCAGAATTGCACCGTGCAATGTGGAGATATTACTGTTTGTGCATTTACAATATTCATTGATTTTTGCCATTGAAAAACATGTTTTTCATATACCAGAAATGTTTGAAGCTACTGACTGAATGAAAGGAGCTGGCATCTCACTCTCTTTGAATCTTCTTTATCATGCTAGGATTAGCAGGAAAAAGCTAAAAATTTCAGAATTGCACCGTGCAATGTGGAGATATTACTGTTTGTGCATTTACAATATTCATTGATTTTTGCCATTGAAAAACATGTTTTTCATATACCAGAAATGTTTGAAGCTACTGACTGAATGAAAGGAGCTGGCATCTCACTCTCTTTGAATCTTCTTTATCATGCTAGGATTAGCAGGAAAAAGCCAAAAATTTCAGAATTGCACCGTGCAATGTGGAGATATTACTGTTTGTGCATTTACAATATTCATTGATTTTTGCCATTGAAAAACGTCCAGAAATGTTTGAAGCTACTGACTGAATGAAAGGAGCTGGCATCTCACTCTCTTTGAATCTTCTTTATCATGCTAGGATTAACAGGAAAAAGCAAAAAATTTCAGAATTGCACCGTGCAATGTGGAGATATTACTGTTTGTGCATTTACAATATTCATTGATTTTTGCCATTGAAAAACATGTTTTTCATATACCAGAAATGTTTGAAGCTACTGACTGAATGAAAGGAGCTGGCATCTCACTCTCTTTGAATCTTCTTTATCATGCTAGGATTAACAGGAAAAAGCTAAAAATTTCAGAATTGCACCTTGCAATGTGGAGATATTACTGTTTGTGCATTTACAATATTCATTGATTTTTGCCATTGAAAAACATGTTTTTCATATACCAGAAATGTTTGAAGCTACTGACTGAATGAAAGGAGCTGGCATCTCACTCTCTTTGAATCTTCTTTATCATGCTAGGATTAACAGGAAAAAGCTAAAAATTTCAGAATTGCACAGTGCAATGTGGAGATATTACTGTTTGTGCATTTACAATATTCATTGATTTTTGCCATTGAAAAACATGTTTTTCATATACCAGAAATGTTTGAAGCTACTGACTGAATGAAAGGAGCTGGCATCTCACTCTCTTTGAATCTTCTTTATCATGCTAGGATTAACAGGAAAAAGCTAAAAATTTCAGAATTGCACCTTGCAATGTGGAGATATTACTGTTTGTGCATTTACAATATTCATTGATTTTTGCCATTGAAAAACATGTTTTTCATATACCAGAAATGTTTGAAGCTACTGACTGAATGAAAGGAGCTGGCATCTCACTCTCTTTGAATCTTCTTTATCATGCTAGGATTAACAGGAAAAAGCTAAAAATTTCAGAATTGCACCGTGCAATGTGGAGATATTACTGTTTGTGCATTTACAATATTCATTGATTTTTGCCATTGAAAAACATGTTTTTCATATACCAGAAATGTTTGAAGCTACTGACTGAATGAAAGGAGCTGGCATCTCACTCTCTTTGAATCTTCTTTATCATGCTAGGATTAGCAGGAAAAAGCAAAAAATTTCAGAATTGCACCGTGCAATGTGGAGATATTACTGTTTGTGCATTTACAATATTCATTGATTTTTGCCATTGAAAAACGTCCAGAAATGTTTGAAGCTACTGACTGAATGAAAGGAGCTGGCATCTCACTCTCTTTGAATCTTCTTTATCATGCTAGGATTAGCAGGAAAAAGCAAAAAATTTCAGAATTGCACCTTGCAATGTGGAGATATTACTGTTTGTGCATTTACAATATTCATTGATTTTTGCCATTGAAAAACGTCCAGAAATGTTTGAAGCTACTGACTGAATGAAAGGAGCTGGCATCTCACTCTCTTTGAATCTTCTTTATCATGCTAGGATTAACAGGAAAAAGCAAAAAATTTCAGAATTGCACCTTGCAATGTGGAGATATTACTGTTTGTGCATTTACAATATTCATTGATTTTTGCCATTGAAAAACATGTTTTTCATATACCAGAAATGTTTGAAGCTACTGACTGAATGAAAGGAGCTGGCATCTCACTCTCTTTGAATCTTCTTTATCATGCTAGGATTAACAGGAAAAAGCTAAAAATTTCAGAATTGCACCGTGCAATGTGGAGATATTACTGTTTGTGCATTTACAATATTCATTGATTTTTGCCATTGAAAAACATGTTTTTCATATACCAGAAATGTTTGAAGCTACTGACTGAATGAAAGGAGCTGGCATCTCACTCTCTTTGAATCTTCTTTATCATGCTAGGATTAGCAGGAAAAAGCAAAAAATTTCAGAATTGCACCGTGCAATGTGGAGATATTACTGTTTGTGCATTTACAATATTCATTGATTTTTGCCATTGAAAAACGTCCAGAAATGTTTGAAGCTACTGACTGAATGAAAGGAGCTGGCATCTCACTCTCTTTGAATCTTCTTTATCATGCTAGGATTAGCAGGAAAAAGCAAAAAATTTCAGAATTGCACCTTGCAATGTGGAGATATTACTGTTTGTGCATTTACAATATTCATTGATTTTTGCCATTGAAAAACATGTTTTTCATATACCAGAAATGTTTGAAGCTACTGACTGAATGAAAGGAGCTGGCATCTCACTCTCTTTGAATCTTCTTTATCATGCTAGGATTAGCAGGAAAAAGCAAAAAATTTCAGAATTGCACCGTGCAATGTGGAGATATTACTGTTTGTGCATTTACAATATTCATTGATTTTTGCCATTGAAAAACATGTTTTTCATATACCAGAAATGTTTGAAGCTACTGACTGAATGAAAGGAGCTGGCATCTCACTCTCTTTGAATCTTCTTTATCATGCTAGGATTAGCAGGAAAAAGCAAAAAATTTCAGAATTGCACCTTGCAATGTGGAGATATTACAGTTTGTGCATTTACAATATTCATTGATTTTTGCCATTGAAAAACATGTTTTTCATATACCAGAAATGTTTGAAGCTACTGACTGAATGAAAGGAGCTGGCATCTCACTCTCTTTGAATCTTCTTTATCATGCTAGGATTAGCAGGAAAAAGCAAAAAATTTCAGAATTGCACCGTGCAATGTGGAGATATTACTGTTTGTGCATTTACAATATTCATTGATTTTTGCCATTGAAAAACGTCCAGAAATGTTTGAAGCTACTGACTGAATGAAAGGAGCTGGCATCTCACTCTCTTTGAATCTTCTTTATCATGCTAGGATTAACAGGAAAAAGCAAAAAATTTCAGAATTGCACCTTGCAATGTGGAGATATTACTGTTTGTGCATTTACAATATTCATTGATTTTTGCCATTGAAAAACGTCCAGAAATGTTTGAAGCTACTGACTGAATGAAAGGAGCTGGCATCTCACTCTCTTTGAATCTTCTTTATCATGCTAGGATTAACAGGAAAAAGCTAAAAATTTCAGAATTGCACCGTGCAATGTGGAGATATTACTGTTTGTGCATTTACAATATTCATTGATTTTTGCCATTGAAAAACATGTTTTTCATATACCAGAAATGTTTGAAGCTACTGACTGAATGAAAGGAGCTGGCATCTCACTCTCTTTGAATCTTCTTTATCATGCTAGGATTAGCAGGAAAAAGCAAAAAATTTCAGAATTGCACCGTGCAATGTGGAGATATTACTGTTTGTGCATTTACAATATTCATTGATTTTTGCCATTGAAAAACGTCCAGAAATGTTTGAAGCTACTGACTGAATGAAAGGAGCTGGCATCTCACTCTCTTTGAATCTTGAGATGCCAGCTCCTTTCATTCAGTCAGTAGCTTCAAACATTTCTGGTATATGAAAAACATGTTTTTCAATGGCAAAAATCAATGAATATTGTAAATGCACAAACAGTAATATCTCCACATTGCAAGGTGCAATTCTGAAATTTTTAGCTTTTTCCTGTTAATCCTAGCATGATAAAGAAGATTCAAAGAGAGTGAGATGCCAGCTCCTTTCATTCAGTCAGTAGCTTCAAACATTTCTGGTATATGAAAAACATGTTTTTCAATGGCAAAAATCAATGAATATTGTAAATGCACAAACAGTAATATCTCCACATTGCACGGTGCAATTCTGAAATTTTTTGCTTTTTCCTGCTAATCCTAGCATGATAAAGAAGATTCAAAGAGAGTGAGATGCCAGCTCCTTTCATTCAGTCAGTAGCTTCAAACATTTCTGGTATATGAAAAACATGTTTTTCAATGGCAAAAATCAATGAATATTGTAAATGCACAAACAGTAATATCTCCACATTGCACGGTGCAATTCTGAAATTTTTAGCTTTTTCCTGCTAATCCTAGCATGATAAAGAAGATTCAAAGAGAGTGAGATGCCAGCTCCTTTCATTCAGTCAGTAGCTTCAAACATTTCTGGACGTTTTTCAATGGCAAAAATCAATGAATATTGTAAATGCACAAACAGTAATATCTCCACATTGCACGGTGCAATTCTGAAATTTTTTGCTTTTTCCTGCTAATCCTAGCATGATAAAGAAGATTCAAAGAGAGTGAGATGCCAGCTCCTTTCATTCAGTCAGTAGCTTCAAACATTTCTGGTATATGAAAAACATGTTTTTCAATGGCAAAAATCAATGAATATTGTAAATGCACAAACAGTAATATCTCCACATTGCAAGGTGCAATTCTGAAATTTTTAGCTTTTTCCTGTTAATCCTAGCATGATAAAGAAGATTCAAAGAGAGTGAGATGCCAGCTCCTTTCATTCAGTCAGTAGCTTCAAACATTTCTGGTATATGAAAAACATGTTTTTCAATGGCAAAAATCAATGAATATTGTAAATGCACAAACAGTAATATCTCCACATTGCACGGTGCAATTCTGAAATTTTTAGCTTTTTCCTGCTAATCCTAGCATGATAAAGAAGATTCAAAGAGAGTGAGATGCCAGCTCCTTTCATTCAGTCAGTAGCTTCAAACATTTCTGGTATATGAAAAACATGTTTTTCAATGGCAAAAATCAATGAATATTGTAAATGCACAAACAGTAATATCTCCACATTGCACGGTGCAATTCTGAAATTTTTTGCTTTTTCCTGCTAATCCTAGCATGATAAAGAAGATTCAAAGAGAGTGAGATGCCAGCTCCTTTCATTCAGTCAGTAGCTTCAAACATTTCTGGACGTTTTTCAATGGCAAAAATCAATGAATATTGTAAATGCACAAACAGTAATATCTCCACATTGCAAGGTGCAATTCTGAAATTTTTTGCTTTTTCCTGTTAATCCTAGCATGATAAAGAAGATTCAAAGAGAGTGAGATGCCAGCTCCTTTCATTCAGTCAGTAGCTTCAAACATTTCTGGTATATGAAAAACATGTTTTTCAATGGCAAAAATCAATGAATATTGTAAATGCACAAACAGTAATATCTCCACATTGCAAGGTGCAATTCTGAAATTTTTAGCTTTTTCCTGCTAATCCTAGCATGATAAAGAAGATTCAAAGACAGTGAGATGCCAGCTCCTTTCATTCAGTCAGTAGCTTCAAACATTTCTGGACGTTTTTCAATGGCAAAAATCAATGAATATTGTAAATGCACAAACAGTAATATCTCCACATTGCACGGTGCAATTCTGAAATTTTTAGCTTTTTCCTGTTAATCCTAGCATGATAAAGAAGATTCAAAGAGAGTGAGATGCCAGCTCCTTTCATTCAGTCAGTAGCTTCAAACATTTCTGGTATATGAAAAACATGTTTTTCAATGGCAAAAATCAATGAATATTGTAAATGCACAAACAGTAATTTCTCCACATTGCAAGGTGCAATTCTGAAATTTTTTGCTTTTTCCTGTTAATCCTAGCATGATAAAGAAGATTCAAAGAGAGTGAGATGCCAGCTCCTTTCATTCAGTCAGTAGCTTCAAACATTTCTGGTATATGAAAAACATGTTTTTCAATGGCAAAAATCAATGAATATTGTAAATGCACAAACAGTAATATCTCCACATTGCAAGGTGCAATTCTGAAATTTTTAGCTTTTTCCTGCTAATCCTAGCATGATAAAGAAGATTCAAAGAGAGTGAGATGCCAGCTCCTTTCATTCAGTCAGTAGCTTCAAACATTTCTGGTATATGAAAAACATGTTTTTCATATACCAGAAATGTTTGAAGCTACTGACTGAATGAAAGGAGCTGGCATCTCACTCTCTTTGAATCTTCTTTATCATGCTAGGATTAACAGAAAAAAGCTAAAAATTTCAGAATTGCACCGTGCAATGTGGAGATATTACTGTTTGTGCATTTACAATATTCATTGATTTTTGCCATTGAAAAACATGTTTTTCATATACCAGAAATGTTTGAAGCTACTGACTGAATGAAAGGAGCTGGCATCTCACTCTCTTTGAATCTTCTTTATCATGCTAGGATTAGCAGGAAAAAGCTAAAAATTTCAGAATTGCACCGTGCAATGTGGAGATATTACTGTTTGTGCATTTACAATATTCATTGATTTTTGCCATTGAAAAACATGTTTTTCATATACCAGAAATGTTTGAAGCTACTGACTGAATGAAAGGAGCTGGCATCTCACTCTCTTTGAATCTTCTTTATCATGCTAGGATTAACAGGAAAAAGCTAAAAATTTCAGAATTGCACCGTGCAATGTGGAGATATTACTGTTTGTGCATTTACAATATTCATTGATTTTTGCCATTGAAAAACATGTTTTTCATATACCAGAAATGTTTGAAGCTACTGACTGAATGAAAGGAGCTGGCATCTCACTCTCTTTGAATCTTCTTTATCATGCTAGGATTAACAGGAAAAAGCTAAAAATTTCAGAATTGCACCGTGCAATGTGGAGATATTACTGTTTGTGCATTTACAATATTCATTGATTTTTGCCATTGAAAAACGTCCAGAAATGTTTGAAGCTACTGACTGAATGAAAGGAGCTGGCATCTCACTCTCTTTGAATCTTCTTTATCATGCTAGGATTAACAGGAAAAAGCAAAAAATTTCAGAATTGCACCTTGCAATGTGGAGATATTACTGTTTGTGCATTTACAATATTCATTGATTTTTGCTATTGAAAAACATGTTTTTCATATACCAGAAATGTTTGAAGCTACTGACTGAATGAAAGGAGCTGGCATCTCACTCTCTTTGAATCTTCTTTATCATGCTAGGATTAGCAGGAAAAAGCAAAAAATTTCAGAATTGCACCGTGCAATGTGGAGATATTACTGTTTGTGCATTTACAATATTCATTGATTTTTGCCATTGAAAAACGTCCAGAAATGTTTGAAGCTACTGACTGAATGAAAGGAGCTGGCATCTCACTCTCTTTGAATCTTCTTTATCATGCTAGGATTAGCAGGAAAAAGCAAAAAATTTCAGAATTGCACCTTGCAATGTGGAGATATTACTGTTTGTGCATTTACAATATTCATTGATTTTTGCCATTGAAAAACATGTTTTTCATATACCAGAAATGTTTGAAGCTACTGACTGAATGAAAGGAGCTGGCATCTCACTCTCTTTGAATCTTCTTTATCATGCTAGGATTAGCAGGAAAAAGCAAAAAATTTCAGAATTGCACCGTGCAATGTGGAGATATTACTGTTTGTGCATTTACAATATTCATTGATTTTTGCCATTGAAAAACATGTTTTTCATATACCAGAAATGTTTGAAGCTACTGACTGAATGAAAGGAGCTGGCATCTCACTCTCTTTGAATCTTCTTTATCATGCTAGGATTAGCAGGAAAAAGCAAAAAATTTCAGAATTGCACCTTGCAATGTGGAGATATTACTGTTTGTGCATTTACAATATTCATTGATTTTTGCCATTGAAAAACATGTTTTTCATATACCAGAAATGTTTGAAGCTACTGACTGAATGAAAGGAGCTGGCATCTCACTCTCTTTGAATCTTCTTTATCATGCTAGGATTAGCAGGAAAAAGCAAAAAATTTCAGAATTGCACCGTGCAATGTGGAGATATTACTGTTTGTGCATTTACAATATTCATTGATTTTTGCCATTGAAAAACGTCCAGAAATGTTTGAAGCTACTGACTGAATGAAAGGAGCTGGCATCTCACTCTCTTTGAATCTTCTTTATCATGCTAGGATTAACAGGAAAAAGCAAAAAATTTCAGAATTGCACCGTGCAATGTGGAGATATTACTGTTTGTGCATTTACAATATTCATTGATTTTTGCCATTGAAAAACATGTTTTTCATATACCAGAAATGTTTGAAGCTACTGACTGAATGAAAGGAGCTGGCATCTCACTCTCTTTGAATCTTCTTTATCATGCTAGGATTAACAGGAAAAAGCTAAAAATTTCAGAATTGCACCTTGCAATGTGGAGATATTACTGTTTGTGCATTTACAATATTCATTGATTTTTGCCATTGAAAAACATGTTTTTCATATACCAGAAATGTTTGAAGCTACTGACTGAATGAAAGGAGCTGGCATCTCACTCTCTTTGAATCTTCTTTATCATGCTAGGATTAACAGGAAAAAGCAAAAAATTTCAGAATTGCACCGTGCAATGTGGAGATATTACTGTTTGTGCATTTACAATATTCATTGATTTTTGCCATTGAAAAACATGTTTTTCATATACCAGAAATGTTTGAAGCTACTGACTGAATGAAAGGAGCTGGCATCTCACTCTCTTTGAATCTTCTTTATCATGCTAGGATTAGCAGGAAAAAGCTAAAAATTTCAGAATTGCACCGTGCAATGTGGAGATATTACTGTTTGTGCATTTACAATATTCATTGATTTTTGCCATTGAAAAACATGTTTTTCATATACCAGAAATGTTTGAAGCTACTGACTGAATGAAAGGAGCTGGCATCTCACTCTCTTTGAATCTTCTTTATCATGCTAGGATTAGCAGGAAAAAGCCAAAAATTTCAGAATTGCACCGTGCAATGTGGAGATATTACTGTTTGTGCATTTACAATATTCATTGATTTTTGCCATTGAAAAACGTCCAGAAATGTTTGAAGCTACTGACTGAATGAAAGGAGCTGGCATCTCACTCTCTTTGAATCTTCTTTATCATGCTAGGATTAACAGGAAAAAGCAAAAAATTTCAGAATTGCACCGTGCAATGTGGAGATATTACTGTTTGTGCATTTACAATATTCATTGATTTTTGCCATTGAAAAACATGTTTTTCATATACCAGAAATGTTTGAAGCTACTGACTGAATGAAAGGAGCTGGCATCTCACTCTCTTTGAATCTTCTTTATCATGCTAGGATTAACAGGAAAAAGCTAAAAATTTCAGAATTGCACCTTGCAATGTGGAGATATTACTGTTTGTGCATTTACAATATTCATTGATTTTTGCCATTGAAAAACATGTTTTTCATATACCAGAAATGTTTGAAGCTACTGACTGAATGAAAGGAGCTGGCATCTCACTCTCTTTGAATCTTCTTTATCATGCTAGGATTAACAGGAAAAAGCTAAAAATTTCAGAATTGCACAGTGCAATGTGGAGATATTACTGTTTGTGCATTTACAATATTCATTGATTTTTGCCATTGAAAAACATGTTTTTCATATACCAGAAATGTTTGAAGCTACTGACTGAATGAAAGGAGCTGGCATCTCACTCTCTTTGAATCTTCTTTATCATGCTAGGATTAACAGGAAAAAGCTAAAAATTTCAGAATTGCACCTTGCAATGTGGAGATATTACTGTTTGTGCATTTACAATATTCATTGATTTTTGCCATTGAAAAACATGTTTTTCATATACCAGAAATGTTTGAAGCTACTGACTGAATGAAAGGAGCTGGCATCTCACTCTCTTTGAATCTTCTTTATCATGCTAGGATTAACAGGAAAAAGCTAAAAATTTCAGAATTGCACCGTGCAATGTGGAGATATTACTGTTTGTGCATTTACAATATTCATTGATTTTTGCCATTGAAAAACATGTTTTTCATATACCAGAAATGTTTGAAGCTACTGACTGAATGAAAGGAGCTGGCATCTCACTCTCTTTGAATCTTCTTTATCATGCTAGGATTAGCAGGAAAAAGCAAAAAATTTCAGAATTGCACCGTGCAATGTGGAGATATTACTGTTTGTGCATTTACAATATTCATTGATTTTTGCCATTGAAAAACGTCCAGAAATGTTTGAAGCTACTGACTGAATGAAAGGAGCTGGCATCTCACTCTCTTTGAATCTTCTTTATCATGCTAGGATTAGCAGGAAAAAGCAAAAAATTTCAGAATTGCACCTTGCAATGTGGAGATATTACTGTTTGTGCATTTACAATATTCATTGATTTTTGCCATTGAAAAACGTCCAGAAATGTTTGAAGCTACTGACTGAATGAAAGGAGCTGGCATCTCACTCTCTTTGAATCTTCTTTATCATGCTAGGATTAACAGGAAAAAGCAAAAAATTTCAGAATTGCACCTTGCAATGTGGAGATATTACTGTTTGTGCATTTACAATATTCATTGATTTTTGCCATTGAAAAACATGTTTTTCATATACCAGAAATGTTTGAAGCTACTGACTGAATGAAAGGAGCTGGCATCTCACTCTCTTTGAATCTTCTTTATCATGCTAGGATTAACAGGAAAAAGCTAAAAATTTCAGAATTGCACCGTGCAATGTGGAGATATTACTGTTTGTGCATTTACAATATTCATTGATTTTTGCCATTGAAAAACATGTTTTTCATATACCAGAAATGTTTGAAGCTACTGACTGAATGAAAGGAGCTGGCATCTCACTCTCTTTGAATCTTCTTTATCATGCTAGGATTAGCAGGAAAAAGCAAAAAATTTCAGAATTGCACCGTGCAATGTGGAGATATTACTGTTTGTGCATTTACAATATTCATTGATTTTTGCCATTGAAAAACGTCCAGAAATGTTTGAAGCTACTGACTGAATGAAAGGAGCTGGCATCTCACTCTCTTTGAATCTTCTTTATCATGCTAGGATTAGCAGGAAAAAGCAAAAAATTTCAGAATTGCACCTTGCAATGTGGAGATATTACTGTTTGTGCATTTACAATATTCATTGATTTTTGCCATTGAAAAACATGTTTTTCATATACCAGAAATGTTTGAAGCTACTGACTGAATGAAAGGAGCTGGCATCTCACTCTCTTTGAATCTTCTTTATCATGCTAGGATTAGCAGGAAAAAGCAAAAAATTTCAGAATTGCACCGTGCAATGTGGAGATATTACTGTTTGTGCATTTACAATATTCATTGATTTTTGCCATTGAAAAACATGTTTTTCATATACCAGAAATGTTTGAAGCTACTGACTGAATGAAAGGAGCTGGCATCTCACTCTCTTTGAATCTTCTTTATCATGCTAGGATTAGCAGGAAAAAGCAAAAAATTTCAGAATTGCACCTTGCAATGTGGAGATATTACAGTTTGTGCATTTACAATATTCATTGATTTTTGCCATTGAAAAACATGTTTTTCATATACCAGAAATGTTTGAAGCTACTGACTGAATGAAAGGAGCTGGCATCTCACTCTCTTTGAATCTTCTTTATCATGCTAGGATTAGCAGGAAAAAGCAAAAAATTTCAGAATTGCACCGTGCAATGTGGAGATATTACTGTTTGTGCATTTACAATATTCATTGATTTTTGCCATTGAAAAACGTCCAGAAATGTTTGAAGCTACTGACTGAATGAAAGGAGCTGGCATCTCACTCTCTTTGAATCTTCTTTATCATGCTAGGATTAACAGGAAAAAGCAAAAAATTTCAGAATTGCACCGTGCAATGTGGAGATATTACTGTTTGTGCATTTACAATATTCATTGATTTTTGCCATTGAAAAACATGTTTTTCATATACCAGAAATGTTTGAAGCTACTGACTGAATGAAAGGAGCTGGCATCTCACTCTCTTTGAATCTTCTTTATCATGCTAGGATTAACAGGAAAAAGCTAAAAATTTCAGAATTGCACCTTGCAATGTGGAGATATTACTGTTTGTGCATTTACAATATTCATTGATTTTTGCCATTGAAAAACATGTTTTTCATATACCAGAAATGTTTGAAGCTACTGACTGAATGAAAGGAGCTGGCATCTCACTCTCTTTGAATCTTCTTTATCATGCTAGGATTAACAGGAAAAAGCAAAAAATTTCAGAATTGCACCGTGCAATGTGGAGATATTACTGTTTGTGCATTTACAATATTCATTGATTTTTGCCATTGAAAAACATGTTTTTCATATACCAGAAATGTTTGAAGCTACTGACTGAATGAAAGGAGCTGGCATCTCACTCTCTTTGAATCTTCTTTATCATGCTAGGATTAGCAGGAAAAAGCTAAAAATTTCAGAATTGCACCGTGCAATGTGGAGATATTACTGTTTGTGCATTTACAATATTCATTGATTTTTGCCATTGAAAAACATGTTTTTCATATACCAGAAATGTTTGAAGCTACTGACTGAATGAAAGGAGCTGGCATCTCACTCTCTTTGAATCTTCTTTATCATGCTAGGATTAGCAGGAAAAAGCAAAAAATTTCAGAATTGCACCGTGCAATGTGGAGATATTACTGTTTGTGCATTTACAATATTCATTGATTTTTGCCATTGAAAAACGTCCAGAAATGTTTGAAGCTACTGACTGAATGAAAGGAGCTGGCATCTCACTCTCTTTGAATCTTCTTTATCATGCTAGGATTAACAGGAAAAAGCAAAAAATTTCAGAATTGCACCGTGCAATGTGGAGATATTACTGTTTGTGCATTTACAATATTCATTGATTTTTGCCATTGAAAAACATGTTTTTCATATACCAGAAATGTTTGAAGCTACTGACTGAATGAAAGGAGCTGGCATCTCACTCTCTTTGAATCTTCTTTATCATGCTAGGATTAACAGGAAAAAGCTAAAAATTTCAGAATTGCACCTTGCAATGTGGAGATATTACTGTTTGTGCATTTACAATATTCATTGATTTTTGCCATTGAAAAACATGTTTTTCATATACCAGAAATGTTTGAAGCTACTGACTGAATGAAAGGAGCTGGCATCTCACTCTCTTTGAATCTTCTTTATCATGCTAGGATTAACAGGAAAAAGCTAAAAATTTCAGAATTGCACAGTGCAATGTGGAGATATTACTGTTTGTGCATTTACAATATTCATTGATTTTTGCCATTGAAAAACATGTTTTTCATATACCAGAAATGTTTGAAGCTACTGACTGAATGAAAGGAGCTGGCATCTCACTCTCTTTGAATCTTCTTTATCATGCTAGGATTAACAGGAAAAAGCTAAAAATTTCAGAATTGCACCTTGCAATGTGGAGATATTACTGTTTGTGCATTTACAATATTCATTGATTTTTGCCATTGAAAAACATGTTTTTCATATACCAGAAATGTTTGAAGCTACTGACTGAATGAAAGGAGCTGGCATCTCACTCTCTTTGAATCTTCTTTATCATGCTAGGATTAACAGGAAAAAGCTAAAAATTTCAGAATTGCACCGTGCAATGTGGAGATATTACTGTTTGTGCATTTACAATATTCATTGATTTTTGCCATTGAAAAACATGTTTTTCATATACCAGAAATGTTTGAAGCTACTGACTGAATGAAAGGAGCTGGCATCTCACTCTCTTTGAATCTTCTTTATCATGCTAGGATTAGCAGGAAAAAGCAAAAAATTTCAGAATTGCACCGTGCAATGTGGAGATATTACTGTTTGTGCATTTACAATATTCATTGATTTTTGCCATTGAAAAACGTCCAGAAATGTTTGAAGCTACTGACTGAATGAAAGGAGCTGGCATCTCACTCTCTTTGAATCTTCTTTATCATGCTAGGATTAGCAGGAAAAAGCAAAAAATTTCAGAATTGCACCTTGCAATGTGGAGATATTACTGTTTGTGCATTTACAATATTCATTGATTTTTGCCATTGAAAAACGTCCAGAAATGTTTGAAGCTACTGACTGAATGAAAGGAGCTGGCATCTCACTCTCTTTGAATCTTCTTTATCATGCTAGGATTAACAGGAAAAAGCAAAAAATTTCAGAATTGCACCTTGCAATGTGGAGATATTACTGTTTGTGCATTTACAATATTCATTGATTTTTGCCATTGAAAAACATGTTTTTCATATACCAGAAATGTTTGAAGCTACTGACTGAATGAAAGGAGCTGGCATCTCACTCTCTTTGAATCTTCTTTATCATGCTAGGATTAACAGGAAAAAGCTAAAAATTTCAGAATTGCACCGTGCAATGTGGAGATATTACTGTTTGTGCATTTACAATATTCATTGATTTTTGCCATTGAAAAACATGTTTTTCATATACCAGAAATGTTTGAAGCTACTGACTGAATGAAAGGAGCTGGCATCTCACTCTCTTTGAATCTTCTTTATCATGCTAGGATTAGCAGGAAAAAGCAAAAAATTTCAGAATTGCACCGTGCAATGTGGAGATATTACTGTTTGTGCATTTACAATATTCATTGATTTTTGCCATTGAAAAACGTCCAGAAATGTTTGAAGCTACTGACTGAATGAAAGGAGCTGGCATCTCACTCTCTTTGAATCTTCTTTATCATGCTAGGATTAGCAGGAAAAAGCAAAAAATTTCAGAATTGCACCTTGCAATGTGGAGATATTACTGTTTGTGCATTTACAATATTCATTGATTTTTGCCATTGAAAAACGTCCAGAAATGTTTGAAGCTACTGACTGAATGAAAGGAGCTGGCATCTCACTCTCTTTGAATCTTCTTTATCATGCTAGGATTAGCAGGAAAAAGCAAAAAATTTCAGAATTGCACCTTGCAATGTGGAGATATTACTGTTTGTGCATTTACAATATTCATTGATTTTTGCCATTGAAAAACATGTTTTTCATATACCAGAAATGTTTGAAGCTACTGACTGAATGAAAGGAGCTGGCATCTCACTCTCTTTGAATCTTCTTTATCATGCTAGGATTAACAGGAAAAAGCTAAAAATTTCAGAATTGCACCGTGCAATGTGGAGATATTACTGTTTGTGCATTTACAATATTCATTGATTTTTGCCATTGAAAAACATGTTTTTCATATACCAGAAATGTTTGAAGCTACTGACTGAATGAAAGGAGCTGGCATCTCACTCTCTTTGAATCTTCTTTATCATGCTAGGATTAGCAGGAAAAAGCAAAAAATTTCAGAATTGCACCGTGCAATGTGGAGATATTACTGTTTGTGCATTTACAATATTCATTGATTTTTGCCATTGAAAAACGTCCAGAAATGTTTGAAGCTACTGACTGAATGAAAGGAGCTGGCATCTCACTCTCTTTGAATCTTCTTTATCATGCTAGGATTAGCAGGAAAAAGCAAAAAATTTCAGAATTGCACCTTGCAATGTGGAGATATTACTGTTTGTGCATTTACAATATTCATTGATTTTTGCCATTGAAAAACATGTTTTTCATATACCAGAAATGTTTGAAGCTACTGACTGAATGAAAGGAGCTGGCATCTCACTCTCTTTGAATCTTCTTTATCATGCTAGGATTAACAGGAAAAAGCTAAAAATTTCAGAATTGCACCGTGCAATGTGGAGATATTACTGTTTGTGCATTTACAATATTCATTGATTTTTGCCATTGAAAAACATGTTTTTCATATACCAGAAATGTTTGAAGCTACTGACTGAATGAAAGGAGCTGGCATCTCACTCTCTTTGAATCTTCTTTATCATGCTAGGATTAGCAGGAAAAAGCTAAAAATTTCAGAATTGCACCGTGCAATGTGGAGATATTACTGTTTGTGCATTTACAATATTCATTGATTTTTGCCATTGAAAAACATGTTTTTCATATACCAGAAATGTTTGAAGCTACTGACTGAATGAAAGGAGCTGGCATCTCACTCTCTTTGAATCTTCTTTATCATGCTAGGATTAACAGGAAAAAGCTAAAAATTTCAGAATTGCACCGTGCAATGTGGAGATATTACTGTTTGTGCATTTACAATATTCATTGATTTTTGCCATTGAAAAACATGTTTTTCATATACCAGAAATGTTTGAAGCTACTGACTGAATGAAAGGAGCTGGCATCTCACTCTCTTTGAATCTTCTTTATCATGCTAGGATTAACAGGAAAAAGCAAAAAATTTCAGAATTGCACCGTGCAATGTGGAGATATTACTGTTTGTGCATTTACAATATTCATTGATTTTTGCCATTGAAAAACATGTTTTTCATATACCAGAAATGTTTGAAGCTACTGACTGAATGAAAGGAGCTGGCATCTCACTCTCTTTGAATCTTCTTTATCATGCTAGGATTAGCAGGAAAAAGCAAAAAATTTCAGAATTGCACCTTGCAATGTGGAGATATTACTGTTTGTGCATTTACAATATTCATTGATTTTTGCCATTGAAAAACATGTTTTTCATATACCAGAAATGTTTGAAGCTACTGACTGAATGAAAGGAGCTGGCATCTCACTCTCTTTGAATCTTCTTTATCATGCTAGGATTAGCAGGAAAAAGCTAAAAATTTCAGAATTGCACCTTGCAATGTGGAGATATTACTGTTTGTGCATTTACAATATTCATTGATTTTTGCCATTGAAAAACATGTTTTTCATATACCAGAAATGTTTGAAGCTACTGACTGAATGAAAGGAGCTGGCATCTCACTCTCTTTGAATCTTCTTTATCATGCTAGGATTAACAGGAAAAAGCTAAAAATTTCAGAATTGCACCGTGCAATGTGGAGATATTACTGTTTGTGCATTTACAATATTCATTGATTTTTGCATTTGAAAAACATGTTTTTCATATACCAGAAATGTTTGAAGCTACTGACTGAATGAAAGGAGCTTGCATCTCACTCTCTTTGAATCTTCTTTATCATGCTAGGATTAGCAGGAAAAAGCTAAAAATTTCAGAATTGCACCGTGCAATGTGGAGATATTACTGTTTGTGCATTTACAATATTCATTGATTTTTGCCATTGAAAAACATGTTTTTCATATACCAGAAATGTTTGAAGCTACTGACTGAATGAAAGGAGCTGGCATCTCACTCTCTTTGAATCTTCTTTATCATGCTAGGATTAACAGGAAAAAGCTAAAAATTTCAGAATTGCACCGTGCAATGTGGAGATATTACTGTTTGTGCATTTACAATATTCATTGATTTTTGCCATTGAAAAACATGTTTTTCATATACCAGAAATGTTTGAAGCTACTGACTGAATGAAAGGAGCTGGCATCTCACTCTCTTTGAATCTTCTTTATCATGCTAGGATTAGCAGGAAAAAGCAAAAAATTTCAGAATTGCACCGTGCAATGTGGAGATATTACTGTTTGTGCATTTACAATATTCATTGATTTTTGCCATTGAAAAACATGTTTTTCATATACCAGAAATGTTTGAAGCTACTGACTGAATGAAAGGAGCTGGCATCTCACTCTCTTTGAATCTTCTTTATCATGCTAGGATTAGCAGGAAAAAGCAAAAAATTTCAGAATTGCACCGTGCAATGTGGAGATATTACTGTTTGTGCATTTACAATATTCATTGATTTTTGCCATTGAAAAACATGTTTTTCATATATCAGAAATGTTTGAAGCTACTGACTGAATGAAAGGAGCTGGCATCTCACTCTCTTTGAATCTTCTTTATCATGCTAGGATTAGCAGGAAAAAGCAAAAAATTTCAGAATTGCACCTTGCAATGTGGAGATATTACTGTTTGTGCATTTACAATATTCATTGATTTTTGCCATTGAAAAACATGTTTTTCATATACCAGAAATGTTTGAAGCTACTGACTGAATGAAAGGAGCTGGCATCTCACTCTCTTTGAATCTTCTTTATCATGCTAGGATTAGCAGGAAAAAGCAAAAAATTTCAGAATTGCACCTTGCAATGTGGAGATATTACTGTTTGTGCATTTACAATATTCATTGATTTTTGCCATTGAAAAACGTCCAGAAATGTTTGAAGCTACTGACTGAATGAAAGGAGCTGGCATCTCACTCTCTTTGAATCTTCTTTATCATGCTAGGATTAACAGGAAAAAGCTAAAAATTTCAGAATTGCACCTTGCAATGTGGAGATATTACTGTTTGTGCATTTACAATATTCATTGATTTTTGCCATTGAAAAACGTCCAGAAATGTTTGAAGCTACTGACTGAATGAAAGGAGCTGGCATCTCACTCTCTTTGAATCTTCTTTATCATGCTAGGATTAGCAGGAAAAAGCAAAAAATTTCAGAATTGCACCTTGCAATGTGGAGATATTACTGTTTGTGCATTTACAATATTCATTGATTTTTGCCATTGAAAAACATGTTTTTCATATACCAGAAATGTTTGAAGCTACTGACTGAATGAAAGGAGCTGGCATCTCACTCTCTTTGAATCTTCTTTATCATGCTAGGATTAACAGGAAAAAGCTAAAAATTTCAGAATTGCACCGTGCAATGTGGAGATATTACTGTTTGTGCATTTACAATATTCATTGATTTTTGCCATTGAAAAACGTCCAGAAATGTTTGAAGCTACTGACTGAATGAAAGGAGCTGGCATCTCACTCTCTTTGAATCTTCTTTATCATGCTAGGATTAGCAGGAAAAAGCTAAAAATTTCAGAATTGCACCGTGCAATGTGGAGATATTACTGTTTGTGCATTTACAATATTCATTGATTTTTGCCATTGAAAAACATGTTTTTCATATACCAGAAATGTTTGAAGCTACTGACTGAATGAAAGGAGCTGGCATCTCACTCTCTTTGAATCTTCTTTATCATGCTAGGATTAGCAGGAAAAAGCAAAAAATTTCAGAATTGCACCATGCAATGTGGAGATATTACTGTTTGTGCATTTACAATATTCATTGATTTTTGCCATTGAAAAACGTCCAGAAATGTTTGAAGCTACTGACTGAATGAAAGGAGCTGGCATCTCACTCTCTTTGAATCTTCTTTATCATGCTAGGATTAGCAGGAAAAAGCAAAAAATTTCAGAATTGCACCGTGCAATGTGGAGATATTACTGTTTGTGCATTTACAATATTCATTGATTTTTGCCATTGAAAAACATGTTTTTCATATACCAGAAATGTTTGAAGCTACTGACTGAATGAAAGGAGCTGGCATCTCACTCTCTTTGAATCTTCTTTATCATGCTAGGATTAACAGGAAAAAGCTAAAAATTTCAGAATTGCACCGTGCAATGTGGAGATATTACTGTTTGTGCATTTACAATATTCATTGATTTTTGCCATTGAAAAACATGTTTTTCATATACCAGAAATGTTTGAAGCTACTGACTGAATGAAAGGAGCTGGCATCTCACTCTCTTTGAATCTTCTTTATCATGCTAGGATTAGCAGGAAAAAGCTAAAAATTTCAGAATTGCACCGTGCAATGTGGAGATATTACTGTTTGTGCATTTACAATATTCATTGATTTTTGCCATTGAAAAACATGTTTTTCATATACCAGAAATGTTTGAAGCTACTGACTGAATGAAAGGAGCTGGCATCTCACTCTCTTTGAATCTTCTTTATCATGCTAGGATTAGCAGGAAAAAGCAAAAAATTTCAGAATTGCACCGTGCAATGTGGAGATATTACTGTTTGTGCATTTACAATATTCATTGATTTTTGCCATTGAAAAACATGTTTTTCATATACCAGAAATGTTTGAAGCTACTGACTGAATGAAAGGAGCTGGCATCTCACTCTCTTTGAATCTTCTTTATCATGCTAGGATTAGCAGGAAAAAGCAAAAAATTTCAGAATTGCGCCGTGCAATGTGGAGATATTACTGTTTGTGCATTTACAATATTCATTGATTTTTGCCATTGAAAAACATGTTTTTCATATACCAGAAATGTTTGAAGCTACTGACTGAATGAAAGGAGCTGGCATCTCACTCTCTTTGAATCTTCTTTATCATGCTAGGATTAACAGGAAAAAGCTAAAAATTTCAGAATTGCACCGTGCAATGTGGAGATATTACTGTTTGTGCATTTACAATATTCATTGATTTTTGCCATTGAAAAACATGTTTTTCATATACCAGAAATGTTTGAAGCTACTGACTGAATGAAAGGAGCTGGCATCTCACTCTCTTTGAATCTTCTTTATCATGCTAGGATTAGCAGGAAAAAGCAAAAAATTTCAGAATTGCACCGTGCAATGTGGAGATATTACTGTTTGTGCATTTACAATATTCATTGATTTTTGCCATTGAAAAACATGTTTTTCATATACCAGAAATGTTTGAAGCTACTGACTGAATGAAAGGAGCTGGCATCTCACTCTCTTTGAATCTTCTTTATCATGCTAGGATTAACAGGAAAAAGCAAAAAATTTCAGAATTGCGCCGTGCAATGTGGAGATATTACTGTTTGTGCATTTACAATATTCATTGATTTTTGCCATTGAAAAACATGTTTTTCATATACCAGAAATGTTTGAAGCTACTGACTGAATGAAAGGAGCTGGCATCTCACTCTCTTTGAATCTTCTTTATCATGCTAGGATTAGCAGGAAAAAGCAAAAAATTTCAGAATTGCACCGTGCAATGTGGAGATATTACTGTTTGTGCATTTACAATATTCATTGATTTTTGCCATTGAAAAACATGTTTTTCATATACCAGAAATGTTTGAAGCTACTGACTGAATGAAAGGAGCTGGCATCTCACTCTCTTTGAATCTTCTTTATCATGCTAGGATTAACAGGAAAAAGCTAAAAATTTCAGAATTGCACCGTGCAATGTGGAGATATTACTGTTTGTGCATTTACAATATTCATTGATTTTTGCCATTGAAAAACGTCCAGAAATGTTTGAAGCTACTGACTGAATGAAAGGAGCTGGCATCTCACTCTCTTTGAATCTTCTTTATCATGCTATGATTAACAGGAAAAAGCTAAAAATTTCAGAATTGCACCGTGCAATGTGGAGATATTACTGTTTGTGCATTTACAATATTCATTGATTTTTGCCATTGAAAAACATGTTTTTCATATACCAGAAATGTTTGAAGCTACTGACTGAATGAAAGGAGCTGGCATCTCACTCTCTTTGAATCTTCTTTATCATGCTAGGATTAACAGGAAAAAGCTAAAAATTTCAGAATTGCACCGTGCAATGTGGAGATATTACTGTTTGTGCATTTACAATATTCATTGATTTTTGCCATTGAAAAACATGTTTTTCATATACCAGAAATGTTTGAAGCTACTGACTGAATGAAAGGAGCTGGCATCTCACTCTCTTTGAATCTTCTTTATCATGCTAGGATTAGCAGGAAAAAGCAAAAAATTTCAGAATTGCACCGTGCAATGTGGAGATATTACTGTTTGTGCATTTACAATATTCATTGATTTTTGCCATTGAAAAACGTCCAGAAATGTTTGAAGCTACTGACTGAATGAAAGGAGCTGGCATCTCACTCTCTTTGAATCTTCTTTATCATGCTAGGATTAACAGGAAAAAGCAAAAAATTTCAGAATTGCACCTTGCAATGTGGAGATATTACTGTTTGTGCATTTACAATATTCATTGATTTTTGCCATTGAAAAACATGTTTTTCATATACCAGAAATGTTTGAAGCTACTGACTGAATGAAAGGAGCTGGCATCTCACTCTCTTTGAATCTTCTTTATCATGCTAGGATTAACAGGAAAAAGCTAAAAATTTCAGAATTGCACCGTGCAATGTGGAGATATTACTGTTTGTGCATTTACAATATTCATTGATTTTTGCCATTGAAAAACGTCCAGAAATGTTTGAAGCTACTGACTGAATGAAAGGAGCTGGCATCTCACTCTCTTTGAATCTTCTTTATCATGCTAGGATTAGCAGGAAAAAGCTAAAAATTTCAGAATTGCACCGTGCAATGTGGAGATATTACTGTTTGTGCATTTACAATATTCATTGATTTTTGCCATTGAAAAACATGTTTTTCATATACCAGAAATGTTTGAAGCTACTGACTGAATGAAAGGAGCTGGCATCTCACTCTCTTTGAATCTTCTTTATCATGCTAGGATTAGCAGGAAAAAGCAAAAAATTTCAGAATTGCACCATGCAATGTGGAGATATTACTGTTTGTGCATTTACAATATTCATTGATTTTTGCCATTGAAAAACGTCCAGAAATGTTTGAAGCTACTGACTGAATGAAAGGAGCTGGCATCTCACTCTCTTTGAATCTTCTTTATCATGCTAGGATTAGCAGGAAAAAGCAAAAAATTTCAGAATTGCACCGTGCAATGTGGAGATATTACTGTTTGTGCATTTACAATATTCATTGATTTTTGCCATTGAAAAACATGTTTTTCATATACCAGAAATGTTTGAAGCTACTGACTGAATGAAAGGAGCTGGCATCTCACTCTCTTTGAATCTTCTTTATCATGCTAGGATTAACAGGAAAAAGCTAAAAATTTCAGAATTGCACCGTGCAATGTGGAGATATTACTGTTTGTGCATTTACAATATTCATTGATTTTTGCCATTGAAAAACATGTTTTTCATATACCAGAAATGTTTGAAGCTACTGACTGAATGAAAGGAGCTGGCATCTCACTCTCTTTGAATCTTCTTTATCATGCTAGGATTAGCAGGAAAAAGCTAAAAATTTCAGAATTGCACCGTGCAATGTGGAGATATTACTGTTTGTGCATTTACAATATTCATTGATTTTTGCCATTGAAAAACATGTTTTTCATATACCAGAAATGTTTGAAGCTACTGACTGAATGAAAGGAGCTGGCATCTCACTCTCTTTGAATCTTCTTTATCATGCTAGGATTAGCAGGAAAAAGCAAAAAATTTCAGAATTGCACCGTGCAATGTGGAGATATTACTGTTTGTGCATTTACAATATTCATTGATTTTTGCCATTGAAAAACATGTTTTTCATATACCAGAAATGTTTGAAGCTACTGACTGAATGAAAGGAGCTGGCATCTCACTCTCTTTGAATCTTCTTTATCATGCTAGGATTAGCAGGAAAAAGCAAAAAATTTCAGAATTGCGCCGTGCAATGTGGAGATATTACTGTTTGTGCATTTACAATATTCATTGATTTTTGCCATTGAAAAACATGTTTTTCATATACCAGAAATGTTTGAAGCTACTGACTGAATGAAAGGAGCTGGCATCTCACTCTCTTTGAATCTTCTTTATCATGCTAGGATTAACAGGAAAAAGCTAAAAATTTCAGAATTGCACCGTGCAATGTGGAGATATTACTGTTTGTGCATTTACAATATTCATTGATTTTTGCCATTGAAAAACATGTTTTTCATATACCAGAAATGTTTGAAGCTACTGACTGAATGAAAGGAGCTGGCATCTCACTCTCTTTGAATCTTCTTTATCATGCTAGGATTAGCAGGAAAAAGCAAAAAATTTCAGAATTGCACCGTGCAATGTGGAGATATTACTGTTTGTGCATTTACAATATTCATTGATTTTTGCCATTGAAAAACATGTTTTTCATATACCAGAAATGTTTGAAGCTACTGACTGAATGAAAGGAGCTGGCATCTCACTCTCTTTGAATCTTCTTTATCATGCTAGGATTAACAGGAAAAAGCAAAAAATTTCAGAATTGCGCCGTGCAATGTGGAGATATTACTGTTTGTGCATTTACAATATTCATTGATTTTTGCCATTGAAAAACATGTTTTTCATATACCAGAAATGTTTGAAGCTACTGACTGAATGAAAGGAGCTGGCATCTCACTCTCTTTGAATCTTCTTTATCATGCTAGGATTAGCAGGAAAAAGCAAAAAATTTCAGAATTGCACCGTGCAATGTGGAGATATTACTGTTTGTGCATTTACAATATTCATTGATTTTTGCCATTGAAAAACATGTTTTTCATATACCAGAAATGTTTGAAGCTACTGACTGAATGAAAGGAGCTGGCATCTCACTCTCTTTGAATCTTCTTTATCATGCTAGGATTAACAGGAAAAAGCTAAAAATTTCAGAATTGCACCGTGCAATGTGGAGATATTACTGTTTGTGCATTTACAATATTCATTGATTTTTGCCATTGAAAAACGTCCAGAAATGTTTGAAGCTACTGACTGAATGAAAGGAGCTGGCATCTCACTCTCTTTGAATCTTCTTTATCATGCTATGATTAACAGGAAAAAGCTAAAAATTTCAGAATTGCACCGTGCAATGTGGAGATATTACTGTTTGTGCATTTACAATATTCATTGATTTTTGCCATTGAAAAACATGTTTTTCATATACCAGAAATGTTTGAAGCTACTGACTGAATGAAAGGAGCTGGCATCTCACTCTCTTTGAATCTTCTTTATCATGCTAGGATTAACAGGAAAAAGCTAAAAATTTCAGAATTGCACCGTGCAATGTGGAGATATTACTGTTTGTGCATTTACAATATTCATTGATTTTTGCCATTGAAAAACATGTTTTTCATATACCAGAAATGTTTGAAGCTACTGACTGAATGAAAGGAGCTGGCATCTCACTCTCTTTGAATCTTCTTTATCATGCTAGGATTAGCAGGAAAAAGCAAAAAATTTCAGAATTGCACCGTGCAATGTGGAGATATTACTGTTTGTGCATTTACAATATTCATTGATTTTTGCCATTGAAAAACGTTTTTCATGTTCCAGAAATGTTTGAAGCTACTGACTGAATGAAAGGAGCTGGCATCTCACTCTCTTTGAATCTTCTTTATCATGCTAGGATTAACAGGAAAAAGCAAAAAATTTCAGAATTGCACCGTGCAATGTGGAGATATTACTGTTTGTGCATTTACAATATTCATTGATTTTTGCCATTGAAAAACATGTTTTTCATATACCAGAAATGTTTGAAGCTACTGACTGAATGAAAGGAGCTGGCATCTCACTCTCTTTGAATCTTCTTTATCATGCTAGGATTAACAGGAAAAAGCTAAAAATTTCAGAATTGCACCTTGCAATGTGGAGATATTACTGTTTGTGCATTTACAATATTCATTGATTTTTGCCATTGAAAAACATGTTTTTCATATACCAGAAATGTTTGAAGCTACTGACTGAATGAAAGGAGCTGGCATCTCACTCTCTTTGAATCTTCTTTATCATGCTAGGATTAACAGGAAAAAGCTAAAAATTTCAGAATTGCACCGTGCAATGTGGAGATATTACTGTTTGTGCATTTACAATATTCATTGATTTTTGCCATTGAAAAACATGTTTTTCATATACCAGAAATGTTTGAAGCTACTGACTGAATGAAAGGAGCTGGCATCTCACTCTCTTTGAATCTTCTTTATCATGCTAGGATTAGCAGGAAAAAGCAAAAAATTTCAGAATTTCACCGTGCAATGTGGGAGATATTACTGTTTGTGCATTTACAATATTCATTGATTTTTGCCATTGAAAAACATGTTTTTCATATACCAGAAATGTTTGAAGCTACTGACTGAATGAAAGGAGCTGGCATCTCACTCTCTTTGAATCTTCTTTATCATGCTAGGATTAACAGGAAAAAGCTAAAAATTTCAGAATTGCACCTTGCAATGTGGAGATATTACTGTTTGTGCATTTACAATATTCATTGATTTTTGCCATTGAAAAACGTCCAGAAATGTTTGAAGCTACTGACTGAATGAAAGGAGCTGGCATCTCACTCTCTTTGAATCTTCTTTATCATGCTAGGATTAACAGGAAAAAGCTAAAAATTTCAGAATTGCACCGTGCAATGTGGAGATATTACTGTTTGTGCATTTACAATATTCATTGATTTTTGCCATTGAAAAACATGTTTTTCATATACCAGAAATGTTTGAAGCTACTGACTGAATGAAAGGAGCTGGCATCTCACTCTCTTTGAATCTTCTTTATCATGCTAGGATTAACAGGAAAAGCTAAAAATTTCAGAATTGCACCTTGCAATGTGGAGATATTACTGTTTGTGCATTTACAATATTCATTGATTTTTGCCATTGAAAAACATGTTTTTCATATACCAGAAATGTTTGAAGCTACTGACTGAATGAAAGGAGCTGGCATCTCACTCTCTTTGAATCTTCTTTATCATGCTAGGATTAACAGGAAAAAGCAAAAAATTTCAGAATTGCACCGTGCAATGTGGAGATATTACTGTTTGTGCATTTACAATATTCATTGATTTTTGCCATTGAAAAACATGTTTTTCATATACCAGAAATGTTTGAAGCTACTGACTGAATGAAAGGAGCTGGCATCTCACTCTCTTTGAATCTTCTTTATCATGCTAGGATTAACAGGAAAAAGCTAAAAATTTCAGAATTGCACCGTGCAATGTGGAGATATTACTGTTTGTGCATTTACAATATTCATTGATTTTTGCCATTGAAAAACATGTTTTTCATATACCAGAAATGTTTGAAGCTACTGACTGAATGAAAGGAGCTGGCATCTCACTCTCTTTGAATCTTCTTTATCATGCTAGGATTAACAGGAAAAAGCTAAAAATTTCAGAATTGCACCGTGCAATGTGGAGATATTACTGTTTGTGCATTTACAATATTCATTGATTTTTGCCATTGAAAAACATGTTTTTCATATACCAGAAATGTTTGAAGCTACTGACTGAATGAAAGGAGCTGGCATCTCACTCTCTTTGAATCTTCTTTATCATGCTAGGATTAACAGGAAAAAGCTAAAAATTTCAGAATTGCACCTTGCAATGTGGAGATATTACTGTTTGTGCATTTACAATATTCATTGATTTTTGCCATTGAAAAACATGTTTTTCATATACCAGAAATGTTTGAAGCTACTGACTGAATGAAAGGAGCTGGCATCTCACTCTCTTTGAATCTTCTTTATCATGCTAGGATTAACAGGAAAAAGCAAAAAATTTCAGAATTGCACCGTGCAATGTGGAGATATTACTGTTTGTGCATTTACAATATTCATTGATTTTTGCCATTGAAAAACATGTTTTTCATATACCAGAAATGTTTGAAGCTACTGACTGAATGAAAGGAGCTGGCATCTCACTCTCTTTGAATCTTCTTTATCATGCTAGGATTAACAGGAAAAAGCTAAAAATTTCAGAATTGCACCGTGCAATGTGGAGATATTACTGTTTGTGCATTTACAATATTCATTGATTTTTGCCATTGAAAAACGTCCAGAAATGTTTGAAGCTACTGACTGAATGAAAGGAGCTGGCATCTCACTCTCTTTGAATCTTCTTTATCATGCTAGGATTAACAGGAAAAAGCTAAAAATTTCAGAATTGCACCGTGCAATGTGGAGATATTACTGTTTGTGAATTTACAATATTCATTGATTTTTGCCATTGAAAAACATGTTTTTCATATACCAGAAATGTTTGAAGCTACTGACTGAATGAAAGGAGCTGGCATCTCACTCTCTTTGAATCTTCTTTATCATGCTAGGATTAACAGGAAAAAGCTAAAAATTTCAGAATTGCACCGTGCAATGTGGAGATATTACTGTTTGTGCATTTACAATATTCATTGATTTTTGCCATTGAAAAACATGTTTTTCATATACCAGAAATGTTTGAAGCTACTGACTGAATGAAAGGAGCTGGCATCTCACTCTCTTTGAATCTTCTTTATCATGCTAGGATTAGCAGGAAAAAGCAAAAAATTTCAGAATTGCACCGTGCAATGTGGAGATATTACTGTTTGTGCATTTACAATATTCATTGATTTTTGCCATTGAAAAACCATGTTTTTTCATATACCAGAAATGTTTGAAGCTACTGACTGAATGAAAGGAGCTGGCATCTCACTCTCTTTGAATCTTCTTTATCATGCTAGGATTAACAGGAAAAAGCAAAAAATTTCAGAATTGCACCGTGCAATGTGGAGATATTACTGTTTGTGCATTTACAATATTCATTGATTTTTGCCATTGAAAAACATGTTTTTCATATACCAGAAATGTTTGAAGCTACTGACTGAATGAAAGGAGCTGGCATCTCACTCTCTTTGAATCTTCTTTATCATGCTAGGATTAACAGGAAAAAGCTAAAAATTTCAGAATTGCACCTTGCAATGTGGAGATATTACTGTTTGTGCATTTACAATATTCATTGATTTTTGCCATTGAAAAACATGTTTTTCATATACCAGAAATGTTTGAAGCTACTGACTGAATGAAAGGAGCTGGCATCTCACTCTCTTTGAATCTTCTTTATCATGCTAGGATTAACAGGAAAAAGCTAAAAATTTCAGAATTGCACCGTGCAATGTGGAGATATTACTGTTTGTGCATTTACAATATTCATTGATTTTTGCCATTGAAAAACATGTTTTTCATATACCAGAAATGTTTGAAGCTACTGACTGAATGAAAGGAGCTGGCATCTCACTCTCTTTGAATCTTCTTTATCATGCTAGGATTAGCAGGAAAAAGCAAAAAATTTCAGAATTGCACCGTGCAATGTGGAGATATTACTGTTTGTGCATTTACAATATTCATTGATTTTTGCCATTGAAAAACATGTTTTTCATATACCAGAAATGTTTGAAGCTACTGACTGAATGAAAGGAGCTGGCATCTCACTCTCTTTGAATCTTCTTTATCATGCTAGGATTAACAGGAAAAAGCTAAAAATTTCAGAATTGCACCTTGCAATGTGGAGATATTACTGTTTGTGCATTTACAATATTCATTGATTTTTGCCATTGAAAAACGTCCAGAAATGTTTGAAGCTACTGACTGAATGAAAGGAGCTGGCATCTCACTCTCCTTTGAATATTCTTTATCATGCTAGGATTAACAGGAAAAAGCTAAAAATTTCAGAATTGCACCGTGCAATGTGGAGATATTACTGTTTGTGCATTTACAATATTCATTGATTTTTGCCATTGAAAAACATGTTTTTCATATACCAGAAATGTTTGAAGCTACTGACTGAATGAAAGGAGCTGGCATCTCACTCTCTTTGAATCTTCTTTATCATGCTAGGATTAACAGGAAAAAGCTAAAAATTTCAGAATTGCACCTTGCAATGTGGAGATATTACTGTTTGTGCATTTACAATATTCATTGATTTTTGCCATTGAAAAACATGTTTTTCATATACCAGAAATGTTTGAAGCTACTGACTGAATGAAAGGAGCTGGCATCTCACTCTCTTTGAATCTTCTTTATCATGCTAGGATTAACAGGAAAAAGCTAAAAAATTTCAGAATTGCACCGTGCAATGTGGAGATATTACTGTTTGTGCATTTACAATATTCATTGATTTTTGCCATTGAAAAACATGTTTTTCATATACCAGAAATGTTTGAAGCTACTGACTGAATGAAAGGAGCTGGCATCTCACTCTCTTTGAATCTTCTTTATCATGCTAGGATTAGCAGGAAAAAGCAAAAAATTTCAGAATTTCACCGTGCAATGTGGAGATATTACTGTTTGTGCATTTACAATATTCATTGATTTTTGCCATTGAAAAACATGTTTTTCATATACCAGAAATGTTTGAAGCTACTGACTGAATGAAAGGAGCTGGCATCTCACTCTCTTTGAATCTTCTTTATCATGCTAGGATTAACAGGAAAAAGCTAAAAATTTCAGAATTGCACCTTGCAATGTGGAGATATTACTGTTTGTGCATTTACAATATTCATTGATTTTTGCCATTGAAAAACGTTTTTCATATTCCAGAAATGTTTGAAGCTACTGACTGAATGAAAGGAGCTGGCATCTCACTCTCTTTGAATCTTCTTTATCATGCTAGGATTAACAGGAAAAAGCTAAAAATTTCAGAATTGCACCGTGCAATGTGGAGATATTACTGTTTGTGCATTTACAATATTCATTGATTTTTGCCATTGAAAAACATGTTTTTCATATACCAGAAATGTTTGAAGCTACTGACTGAATGAAAGGAGCTGGCATCTCACTCTCTTTGAATCTTCTTTATCATGCTAGGATTAACAGGAAAAAGCTAAAAATTTCAGAATTGCACCTTGCAATGTGGAGATATTACTGTTTGTGCATTTACAATATTCATTGATTTTTGCCATTGAAAAACATGTTTTTCATATACCAGAAATGTTTGAAGCTACTGACTGAATGAAAGGAGCTGGCATCTCACTCTCTTTGAATCTTCTTTATCATGCTAGGATTAACAGGAAAAAGCAAAAAATTTCAGAATTGCACCGTGCAATGTGGAGATATTACTGTTTGTGCATTTACAATATTCATTGATTTTTGCCATTGAAAAACATGTTTTTCATATACCAGAAATGTTTGAAGCTACTGACTGAATGAAAGGAGCTGGCATCTCACTCTCTTTGAATCTTCTTTATCATGCTAGGATTAACAGGAAAAAGCTAAAAATTTCAGAATTGCACCGTGCAATGTGGAGATATTACTGTTTGTGCATTTACAATATTCATTGATTTTTGCCATTGAAAAACATGTTTTTCATATACCAGAAATGTTTGAAGCTACTGACTGAATGAAAGGAGCTGGCATCTCACTCTCTTTGAATCTTCTTTATCATGCTAGGATTAACAGGAAAAAGCTAAAAATTTCAGAATTGCACCGTGCAATGTGGAGATATTACTGTTTGTGCATTTACAATATTCATTGATTTTTGCCATTGAAAAACATGTTTTTTCATATACCAGAAATGTTTGAAGCTACTGACTGAATGAAAGGAGCTGGCATCTCACTCTCTTTGAATCTTCTTTATCATGCTAGGATTAACAGGAAAAAGCTAAAAATTTCAGAATTGCACCTTGCAATGTGGAGATATTACTGTTTGTGCATTTACAATATTCATTGATTTTGCCATTGAAAAACATGTTTTTCATATACCAGAAATGTTTGAAGCTACTGACTGAATGAAAGGAGCTGGCATCTCACTCTCTTTGAATCTTCTTTATCATGCTAGGATTAACAGGAAAAAGCAAAAAATTTCAGAATTGCACCGTGCAATGTGGAGATATTACTGTTTGTGCATTTACAATATTCATTGATTTTTGCCATTGAAAAACATGTTTTTCATATACCAGAAATGTTTGAAGCTACTGACTGAATGAAAGGAGCTGGCATCTCACTCTCTTTGAATCTTCTTTATCATGCTAGGATTAACAGGAAAAAGCTAAAAATTTCAGAATTGCACCGTGCAATGTGGAGATATTACTGTTTGTGCATTTACAATATTCATTGATTTTTGCCATTGAAAAACATGTTTTTTCAAATAACCAGAAATGTTTGAAGCTACTGACTGAATGAAAGGAGCTGGCATCTCACTCTCTTTGAATCTTCTTTATCATGCTAGGATTAACAGGAAAAAGCTAAAAATTTCAGAATTGCACCGTGCAATGTGGAGATATTACTGTTTGTGCATTTACAATATTCATTGATTTTTGCCATTGAAAAACATGTTTTTCATATACCAGAAATGTTTGAAGCTACTGACTGAATGAAAGGAGCTGGCATCTCACTCTCTTTGAATCTTCTTTATCATGCTAGGATTAACAGGAAAAAGCTAAAAATTTCAGAATTGCACCGTGCAATGTGGAGATATTACTGTTTGTGCATTTACAATATTCATTGATTTTTGCCATTGAAAAACATGTTTTTCATATACCAGAAATGTTTGAAGCTACTGACTGAATGAAAGGAGCTGGCATCTCACTCTCTTTGAATCTTCTTTATCATGCTAGGATTAGCAGGAAAAAGCAAAAAATTTCAGAATTGCACCGTGCAATGTGGAGATATTACTGTTTGTGCATTTACAATATTCATTGATTTTTGCCATTGAAAAACATGTCCAGAAAATGTTTGAAGCTACTGACTGAATGAAAGGAGCTGGCATCTCACTCTCTTTGAATCTTCTTTATCATGCTAGGATTAACAGGAAAAAGCAAAAAATTTCAGAATTGCACCGTGCAATGTGGAGATATTACTGTTTGTGCATTTACAATATTCATTGATTTTTGCCATTGAAAAACATGTTTTTCATATACCAGAAATGTTTGAAGCTACTGACTGAATGAAAGGAGCTGGCATCTCACTCTCTTTGAATCTTCTTTATCATGCTAGGATTAACAGGAAAAAGCTAAAAATTTCAGAATTGCACCTTGCAATGTGGAGATATTACTGTTTGTGCATTTACAATATTCATTGATTTTTGCCATTGAAAAACATGTTTTTCATATACCAGAAATGTTTGAAGCTACTGACTGAATGAAAGGAGCTGGCATCTCACTCTCTTTGAATCTTCTTTATCATGCTAGGATTAACAGGAAAAAGCTAAAAATTTCAGAATTGCACCGTGCAATGTGGAGATATTACTGTTTGTGCATTTACAATATTCATTGATTTTTGCCATTGAAAAACATGTTTTTCATATACCAGAAATGTTTGAAGCTACTGACTGAATGAAAGGAGCTGGCATCTCACTCTCTTTGAATCTTCTTTATCATGCTAGGATTAACAGGAAAAAGCAAAAAATTTCAGAATTGCACCGTGCAATGTGGAGATATTACTGTTTGTGCATTTACAATATTCATTGATTTTTGCCATTGAAAAACATGTTTTTCATATACCAGAAATGTTTGAAGCTACTGACTGAATGAAAAGGAGCTGGCATCTCACTCTCTTTGAATCTTCTTTATCATGCTAGGATTAACAGGAAAAAGCTAAAAATTTCAGAATTGCACCTTGCAATGTGGAGATATTACTGTTTGTGCATTTACAATATTCATTGATTTTTGCCATTGAAAAACATGTTTTTCATATACCAGAAATGTTTGAAGCTACTGACTGAATGAAAGGAGCTGGCATCTCACTCTCTTTGAATCTTCTTTATCATGCTAGGATTAACAGGAAAAAGCTAAAAATTTCAGAATTGCACCGTGCAATGTGGAGATATTACTGTTTGTGCATTTACAATATTCATTGATTTTTGCCATTGAAAAACATGTTTTTCATATACCAGAAATGTTTGAAGCTACTGACTGAATGAAAGGAGCTGGCATCTCACTCTCTTTGAATCTTCTTTATCATGCTAGGATTAACAGGAAAAGCTAAAAATTTCAGAATTGCACCGTGCAATGTGGAGATATTACTGTTTGTGCATTTACAATATTCATTGATTTTTGCCATTGAAAAACATGTTTTTCATATACCAGAAATGTTTGAAGCTACTGACTGAATGAAAGGAGCTGGCATCTCACTCTCTTTGAATCTTCTTTATCATGCTAGGATTAACAGGAAAAAGCTAAAAATTTCAGAATTGCACCGTGCAATGTGGAGATATTACTGTTTGTGCATTTACAATATTCATTGATTTTTGCCATTGAAAAACATGTTTTTCATATACCAGAAATGTTTGAAGCTACTGACTGAATGAAAGGAGCTGGCATCTCACTCTCTTTGAATCTTCTTTATCATGCTAGGATTAACAGGAAAAAGCAAAAAATTTCAGAATTGCACCGTGCAATGTGGAGATATTACTGTTTGTGCATTTACAATATTCATTGATTTTTGCCATTGAAAAACATGTTTTTCATATACCAGAAATGTTTGAAGCTACTGACTGAATGAAAGGAGCTGGCATCTCACTCTCTTTGAATCTTCTTTATCATGCTAGGATTAACAGGAAAAAGCTAAAAATTTCAGAATTGCACCTTGCAATGTGGAGATATTACTGTTTGTGCATTTACAATATTCATTGATTTTTGCCATTGAAAAACATGTTTTTTCATATACCAGAAATGTTTGAAGCTACTGACTGAATGAAAGGAGCTGGCATCTCACTCTCTTTGAATCTTCTTTATCATGCTAGGATTAACAGGAAAAAGCAAAAAATTTCAGAATTGCACCGTGCAATGTGGAGATATTACTGTTTGTGCATTTACAATATTCATTGATTTTTGCCATTGAAAAACATGTTTTTCATATACCAGAAATGTTTGAAGCTACTGACTGAATGAAAGGAGCTGGCATCTCACTCTCTTTGAATCTTCTTTATCATGCTAGGATTAACAGGAAAAAGCTAAAAATTTCAGAATTGCACCGTGCAATGTGGAGATATTACTGTTTGTGCATTTACAATATTCATTGATTTTGCCATTGAAAAACGTCCAGAAATGTTTGAAGCTACTGACTGAATGAAAGGAGCTGGCATCTCACTCTCTTTGAATCTTCTTTATCATGCTAGGATTAACAGGAAAAAGCTAAAAATTTCAGAATTGCACCGTGCAATGTGGAGATATTACTGTTTTGTGCATTTACAATATTCATTGATTTTTGCCATTGAAAAACATGTTTTTCATATACCAGAAATGTTTGAAGCTACTGACTGAATGAAAGGAGCTGGCATCTCACTCTCTTTGAATCTTCTTTATCATGCTAGGATTAGCAGGAAAAAGCAAAAAATTTCAGAATTGCCACCTTGCAATGTGGAGATATTACTGTTTGTGCATTTACAATAATTCATTGATTTTGCCATTGAAAAACATGTTTTTCATATACCAGAAATGTTTGAAGCTACTGACTGAATGAAAGGAGCTGGCATCTCACTCTCTTTGAATCTCTTTATCATGCTAGGATTAACAGGAAAAAGCTAAAAATTTCAGAATTGCACCTTGCAATGTGGAGATATTACTGTTTGTGCATTTACAATATTCATTGATTTTTGCCATTGAAAAACATGTTTTCATATACCAGAAATGTTTGAAGCTACTGACTGAATGAAAGGAGCTGGCATCTCACTCTCTTTGAATCTTCTTTATCATGCTAGGATTAACAGGAAAAAGCTAAAAATTTCAGAATTGCACCGTGCAATGTGGAGATATTACTGTTTGTGCATTTACAATATTCATTGATTTTTGCCATTGAAAAACATGTCCAGAAATGTTTGAAGCTAATGACTGATATGAAAGGAGCTGGCATCTCACTCCTCTTTGAATCTTCTTTAATCATGCTAGGATTAACAGGAAAAAGCAAAAAATTTCAGAATTGCACCGTGCAATGTGGAGAAATTACTGTTTGTGCATTTACAATATTCATTGATTTTTGCCATTGAAAAACCAACATGTGCTACTAATTTCAGAATTGCACCGTGCAATGTGGAGATATTTACTGTTTGCTGCATTTATCAATTTCATTTGATTTTTGCATGAAAAACATGTTT